>NC_091282.1:670836262-670903762 GCF_032444005.1 Ranitomeya imitator
ACACTCGGCTCCTGCTCGCAGCAGAGCAGGAGCCGAGTGTCATCCGTCTGTGCTCCGATTCTCTCGCACAGGGAGGATCATAGCACAGCTGCTGAGGAGGCGGAGAAATGAATTTCTCCATCTCCTCCATTGCTGGGGTCCGCTTATAGCGCACATCACTCGGATGTTATCCGAGTGGTGTGCGCTGTCTCACTCGCACCCATAGGCTTATATGGGTGCGAGTGAGCCGAGAGTTTTCCTCGGTCCGTGACAATCGCAGCATGCTGCGATTGTCTCGGACCGAGGAAAACGGCCGACAAAAAGTCGGCTGGTGGGAGCTGCACCATATGGTAACATTGGTCCGAGTGCAATGCGATTTTTTATTTTTTTTTTTTTTTTTTTTTTTTTATCGCATTGCACTCGGCCGTATTACGGTCTAGTGTGACCTCGGCCATACACAGATATCAGCACTGTACACAGGGGCAGTCAGGAGAATAGTCAGGGACACGCAAGAAATCAGCCTACCGGGAACGTGGTAACCAAAACATGAGACGTAAGACAAAGTCGGGGTACAAGCCAAAGTCGGAACCAGGAGGGGAGCGTGGTGTCAGAGACAGAAAACAAGAGGCGAAGTCCAGAGATCAGATCGAGTCATACACGGGTACAGGCAGACAGAGGCAAGGATCACCAAAACCAGGATACAGGTCAGGGGCTCCAGCTGGGAAGCATGAACTAACACTGATCAGCAGGCTGTGAGGGACTGAAATAGCCCAGCTAGCTCAAGAACGAGGGCGAGGAGATTAACCCCTGCATGACTAGTCCCAAAAGAGGAAAGATGATAATAAACTCCGGACTGGACCATGACACTAGTTAAGTAAATAAGGCAGCACACTGTAGCGCTAGAACATGCAAACTTGAAATACGAAATTTGAACTGCATTACTGCACTAGAAATATGAAAAATGAGAGCGTTTAGCGCATAAAAATGGCCAATTTTATGTGTACCTGGTAGCCCCTTTACGGCATCTCTCTTATACCAGGTCCTACACTTGCCTTACCTCGCTGAGAATAAACGTCTCCATCTGAATGGGTACATGTGAAACCTCTTCCTAGACTAAAATTCTCTCTCTCTGTGGAGGGATATCGGACCTGCTGTAATAAAACACCTGAAGCTAGGAGGCGGAGTGCACGATCAGAAGGCTAGAGAATACATTTCAAAAACCTGATCGGCACATCCAAACATAGACTAAGTGTGAACAGGTGCTGAACCTAGAGTTTTGAAATGGACCATGACACTAACCTGTCAGACCTGGTCCAACAGAATGTGGAAAAACTTAAAAGGAGTTGTCCGGGTATTACATAATAATCACCCCACCAATCTGATATTGCTGGGGGTCCCACTCCCACCAATGATAGTTCATCAATATATAAGTTCCCCGACAAATCCTTTAATGCTGGAATCATAGCCTGGACATAACCAGTTCCCAGAAGCAGCGCTGTGGTGCAGCACATTGCATGTTGGCGCCGGCTTTGGCTGATCTTCTACACTGTGGTGGTAACAGGCGGTGTGTGTCTGCTCTCGCAGAGATACCCATATGATCTCAGACATACATATCACACTGGAGGTTGATAATGTGGTAGGAGAGGAGGACTACTCATACATTATGTGCATGTGTAAGGCCGGCCCCACACTAGCGTGTTTTACGGACGTAAGAGGGGTGCTGAAAATACGGATTGCATACGGTACAATGCTTCTCTATGCCCCTGCTCCTATCAGCTGTATTTTACTGATCCGTATTACACGGTCTTCTACGGCCGTAGAAAATCGCAGCATGCTGCGTTTGTCACCGTATTGCGCAAAAAATACGCCAATGAAAGTCTATGGGGGCCAGAAAAATACGAATTACACACGGACCAGCAGTGTGACTTGCAAGAAATATGCAGCAGTGTTCTCTAGAAAAGCCGGCAATTCAGTGCGGTGTACAGTAAAATCACACTGACAGGTTAGAATAGAATAGCTAAGATAAATGTCTACACATAGTATAGGGGTATATATATATATATATAATTTAATGTCAGTGAGACACATATATGTATATATATTAATATTTCATCCAGCGCGAGATAACTGTAAAGGCGGTTATTCAATTACCGGCTTTTGCTCTCTCCTTCCTAAACCCGACATGATATGAGACCTGGTTTACATACAGTAAACCAACTCATATCCCTTTTTTTTTTTTTTGCATATTCCACACTACTAATGTTAGTAGTGTGTATGTGCAAAATGCGGGCTCTGTAGCTATTGAATTAAAGGGTTAAATCGCGGAAAAAATTGGCGTGGGCTCCCGCGCAATTTTCTCCGCCAGAGTAGTAAAGCCAGTGACTGAGGGCAGATATTAATAGCCTGGAGAGGGTCCACGGTTATTGGCCCCCCCCTAGCTAAAAACACCTGCCCCCAGCCACCCCAGAAAAGGCACATCTGGAAGATGCGCCTATTCTGGCACTTGGCCACTCTCTTCCCATTCCCGTGTAGTGGTGGGATATGGGGTAATGAAGGGTTAATGCCACCTTGCTATTGTAAGGTGACATTAAGCCAAATTAATAATGGAGAGGCGTCAATTATGACACCTATCCATTATTAATCCAATAGTAGGAAATGGTTAAAAAACACATATTATTAAAAAGCATTTTAACCCCTTAGTGACAGAGCCAATTTGGTACTTAATGACCGAGCCAATTTTTGCAATTCTGACCACTGTCACTTTATGAGGTTATAACTCTGGAACGCTTCAACAGATCCCGCTGATTCTGAGATTGTTTTTTCGTGACATATTGTACTTCATGATAGTGGTAACATTTCTTCTATATTGCTTGCGATTATTTATGAAAAAAACGGAAATATGGCGAAAATTTTTAAAATTTTGCAATTTTCAAACTTTGTATTTTTATGCCCTTAAATCAGAGAGATATGTCACGAAAAATAGTTAATAAATAACATTTCCCACATGTCTACATCAGCACAATTTTGGAAACAAATTTTTTTTTTGTTAGGGAGTTATAATGGTTAAAAGTTGACCAGCAATTTCTCATTTTTACAACACCACTTTTTTTTAGGGACCACATCACATTTGAAGTCATTTTGAGGGGTCTATATGATAGAAAATAACGAAGTGTGACACCATTCTAAAAACTGCACCCCTCAAGGTTCTCAAAACCACATTCAAGAAGTTTATTAACCCTTTACGTGCTTCACAGGAACTGAAACAATGTGGAAGGAAAAAATGAACATTTAACTTTTTTTTGCAAACATCTTAATTCAGAACCATTTTTTTTATTTTCACAAGTGTAAAAACAGAAATGTAACCATAAATTTTGTTATGCAATTTCTCCTGAATACGCCAATACCCCATATGTGGGGGTAAACCACTGTTTGGGTGCACCGCAGAACTTGGAAGTGAAGGAGCGCCGTTTGACTTGAGATGGGACGCCATGTCACGTTTAGAGAGCCCCTGATGTGCCTAAACAGTGGAAACCCCCCACAAGTGACACCATTTTCTAAACTAGACCCCTTAAGGAACTTATCTAGATGTGTGGTGAGCACTTTGAGCCCCCAAGAGCTTCACAGAAGTTTATAACGTATAGCCGTGAAAATAAAAAATCGCATTTGTTTACACAAAAATGATCTTTTCGCCCACAAATTCTTATTTTCACAAGGGTAACAGGAGAAATTAGACCACAATAGTTGTTGTGCGGTTTCTCCTGAATACGCCAATACCCCATATGTGGGGGTAAACCACTGTTTGGGTGCACGGCAGGGCTTGGAAGAGAAGGAGCGCCGTTTGACTTTTTCTATGTAGAATTGGCAGGAATTGAGATTGGACGCCATGTCGCGTTTGAAGAGCACCTGATGTGCCTAAACAGTGGAAACCCCCCACAAGTGACACCATTTTGGAAACTAGACCCCTTAAGGAACTTATCTAGATGTGTGGTGAGCACTTTGAACCCCCATGTGCTTCACAGAAATTTATAATTTTGAGCCGTGAAAATAAAAAAATCCC
Organism: Ranitomeya imitator; assembly: GCF_032444005.1. Classification (NCBI taxonomy): domain Eukaryota; kingdom Metazoa; phylum Chordata; class Amphibia; order Anura; family Dendrobatidae; genus Ranitomeya; species Ranitomeya imitator. The sequence continues at coordinate 670,840,299 of NC_091282.1, forward strand.
ATTTTTTTCTACAAAAATGATTTTTTGCCCCCAAATTTTTATTTTCACAAGGGTAACAGGAGACATTAGACCACAAAAGTTGTAGTGCAATTTCTCCTGAATACGTCGATACCCAATATGTGGGGGTAAACCACTGTTTGGGCGCACCGCAGAGCTTGGAAGAGGAGGAGTGCTGTTTTACTTTTTCAATGTAGAATTGTCTGGAATTGAGATCGGACGCCATGTCGCGTTTGGAGAGCCCCTGATGTGCCTAAACAGCGGAAACCCCCCATAAGTGACCCCATTTTGGAAACTAGACCCCCCAAGGAACTTATCTAGATGTGTGGTGAGAACTTTGAATGCCCAAGTGCTTCACAGAAGTTTAGAATGCAGAGTCGTGAAAATAAAAATAAAAAATTTCCACAAAAAAGATTTTTTAGCCCCCAAGTTTTTATTTTCACAAGGGTAACAGGAGAAATTGGACCACAATAGTTGTTGTCCAATTTATCCCGAGTACACTGATGTGCCATATGTGGGGGTAAACCACTGTTTGGGCGCACGGCAGAGCTCGGAAGGGAAGGAGCGCCGTTTTGGAATGCAGACTTTGATAGAATGGTCTGTGGGCGTTATGTTGCGATTGCAGAGCCCCTGATGTACCTAAACAGTAGTAACCCCCCACAAGTGACCCCATTTTGGAAACTAGACCCCCCCCAAGGAACTTATCTAGATGTGTGGTGAGAACTTTGAATGCCCTAGTGCTTCACAGAAGTTTAGAATGCAGAGTCGTGAAAATAAAAAAATATTTTTTTTTCCACAAAAAAGATTTTGTAGCCAAGTTTTTATTTTTACAAGGGTAACAGGAGAAATTGGACCCCAAAAGTTGTTGTCCAATTTATCCCGAGTACGTTGATGCCCCATATGTGGGGGTAACCCACTGTTTGGGCGCACGGCAGAGCTCAGAAGGGAGGGAACACCATTTGACTTTTTGAGCGCAAAATTGGCTGTCGTGTTTGGAGACCCCTTGATGTACCTAAACAGTGGAAACCCCCCAATTCTAGCTCCAACCCTAACCCCAACACACCCCTAACCCTAATCCCAACCCGATCCATAATCCTAATCACTAACCCTAACGATAATCACAACCCTTACCCCAAAACAACCCTAATGGCAACCCTAGCCATAACCCTAATCAAAACCCTAAATCCAACACACCCCTAATCCTAATCTCAACCCTAACCTCAAAACTAACCCTAATAATAATAATAATAATTTTTATTTATATAGCGCCAACATATTTCGCAGCGCTTTACAAATTATAAAAAATACACCCCTAATCACAACCCTAACCTTAACCCTAATCCCAAACCTAACCCTAATCCCAAGCGTAACCCTAATGCCAACCCTAACCCTAATACCAACCCTAATCCAAACCCTAACCCTAATCCCAACTCTAACCCTAACTTTAGCCCCAACCCTAACCCTAAGGCTACTTTCACACTTGCGTCGTTTGGCATCCGTCGCAATCCGTCATTTTGGACAAAAAACGGATCCTGCAAATGTGCCCGCAGGATGCGTTTTTTGCCCATAGACTTGTATTGCCGACGGATCGTGACGGATGGCCACACGTCGCGTCCGTCATGCACTGGATCAGTTGTGTTTTGGCGGACCGTCGGCACAAAAAAACGTTCAATGAAACGTTTTTTTGTACGTCGCATCCGCCATTTCTGACCGCACATGCGTGGCCGTAACTCCGCCCCCTCCTCCCCAGGACATAGATTGGGCAGCGGATGCGTTGAAAAACTACAGCCGCTGCCCACGTTGTGCACAATTTTCACAACGTGCGTTGGTATGTCGGGCCGACGCATTGCGACGGCCCCGTACCGACATAAGTGTGAAAGAAGCCTAACCCTAAATTTAGCCCCAACCCTAACCCTAAATTTAGCCCCAACCCTAACCCTAGCCATAACCCTAGCCATAACCCTAGCCCTAACCCTAATTTCAGCCCCAACTGGTCTTCTCCTGCCGGCCGACAGATGGCGGGTGCACTGCGCATGCGCCCGCCATTTTCTTTTGCCAAGAAGATGGCGGCGGCCAGGAGGAGCAGCAGGAGGACCCAGGGACACTGGTGAGTATAATAGGGTCCCCGAATCCCCCTATTTCTCTGTCCTCTGATGTGCGATCACATCAGAGGACAGAGAATTACACTTTGCTTTTTTTTTTTTTTTTGCGGTCGCCGGTAAACAGTTAATTACCGGCGATCGCAATACAGGGGTCGGTAAAACCGACCCCGATCATGTTCTTTGGGGTCTCGGCTACCCCCGGCAGCCGAGACCCCAAAGATTCTGCCGGTGCCGGCCGGCGGGCGCACTGCGCCAGCCATTTTGAAGATGGCGGCGCCCATCGGCGCTGTGGTTTAAGTACCCTTAGCGGCCGCCGTTAAAAGGCGTATCGGCGGTCGTTAAGGGGTTAATGAAATAAATGCACAGGTTTTTGTAATATTTTATTATTCTGGTAATCCACCTGAAGACCCTCGCTCTGTAAAAATTCCCTCGTGGGAAAATATTCAGAAAAGTTCCCAGGCTCGAGTTCATATGAGGACATCCAGCAGAGAGCGCATCACCGCAACTGAAGGTAACTACACGTCATTCACCTACATTCCATTCGTTTGCTGGGGTTTTACAGACAGAAGCACAGCTACATTAGCAGAGCTTCTGCTTGTAAAAATAGTTAACCCCTTCAGATGGATTTACATCGTGGGACGTTACAGAACGACGGAAGGTATGGGATATTGTTGTTTTTTTATTTTACCTTTTATACAGAACGAGGGTCTTCAGGTGGACTACCAGAATAATAAAATATTACAAAAACCTGTGTATTTATTTCATTAAAAGACTTTGTAATAATGTGTGCGTTTTTTAACCATTTCCTACTATTGGATTAATAATCGATAGGTGTCAGAATTGACGCCTCTCCATTATTAATCTGGCTTAATGACACCTTACAATAGCAAGGTGACATTAACCTTTCATTACCCCATATCCCACCGCTACACGGGAATGGGAAGAGAGTGGCCAAGTGCCAGAATAGGCGCATCTTCCAGATGTGCCTTTTCTGGGGTGGCTGGGGGCAGATGTTTTTAGCCGGGGGGGCAATAACCATGGACCCTCTCTAGGCTATTAATATCTGCCCTCGGTCACTGGCTTTACCACTCTGGCAGAGAAAATTGCGCGGGAGCCCACGCCAATTTTTCCGCGATTTAACCTTTTAATTCAATAGCTACAGAGCCCACATTTTGCACATACACACTACTAACATTAGTAGTGTGGAATATGCAAAAAAAAGGGATATGAATTGGTTTACTGTATGTAAACCATGTCTCATATCATGTCGGGTTTAGGAAGGAGATAGCAAAAGCCGGCAATTGAATTACCGGCTTTTAAGCCATGTAGCGCTGTATGAAATATTAATATATATATAGACAGTATATATGTTTTTATGATTTTTTGAGCACATGGATCCATTGTATATCCGTATGTCGGTTTTGCAAGCCTGCGAGTAAATCTCGCAGTACTGATGCCATACGGATTAAATACGGAGGATGCCATGCGCAAAATACGCTGACACACCATACCTGCCTACGGAGGAGATACGGACCAAAATTTTGGGGACTTTTCTGCGTATTACGGCCGTAAATTACGGACCGTATTTTAATACGCTGAGTGTGAGGCCGGCCTTAATGTAAGGCTACGTGCACACGCCCTGGATTTTGCTGCGGATCCTCAGCATGTGCACTGCAGATCTGCAGCTGTTTTCCATGAGTTTACAGTACCATGTAAACCTATGGAAAACAAAATCTGCAGTGCACATGCTGCGGAAAATACAGTGCGGAAACAGAGCGTTGTTTATTCCACGGCATGTCAATTCTTTGTGCGGATTCCACAGCGGTATACACCTGCTCCTCAATAGGAATCTGCAGGTGTAAAACCACAGGTGGAATCCGCAGTGCATTTTACCTGCGGATTTACCAAAATCAGTGCGGAAAAATCCACACACCTTTCCACAACGTGAGCACATACAGGTCCTTCTCAAAAAATTAGCATATAGTGTTAAATTTCATTATTTACCATAATGTAATGATTACAATTAAACTTTCATATATTATAGATTCATTATCCACCAACTGAAATTTGTCAGGTCTTTTATTGTTTTAATACTGATGATTTTGGCATACAACTCCTGATAACCCAAGAAACCTGTCTCAATAAATTAGCATATTTCACCCATCCAATCAAATAAAAGTGTTTTTTAATAACAAACAAAAAAACCAACAAATAATAATGTTCAGTTATGCACTCAATACTTGGTCGGGAATCCTTTGGCAGAAATGACTGCTTCAATGCGGCGTGGCATGGAGGCAATCAGCCTGTGACACTGCTGAGATGTTATGGAGGCCCAGGATGCTTCAATAGCGGCCTTAAGCTCATCCAGAGTGTTGGGTCTTGCGTCTCTCAACTTTCTCTTCACAATATCCCACAGATTCTCTATGGGGTTCAGGTCAGGAGAGTTGGCAGGCCAATTGAGCACAGTAATACCATGGTCAGTAAACCATTTACCAGTGGTTTTGGCACTGTGAGCAGGTGCCAGGTCGTGCTGAAAAATGAAATCTTCATCTCCATAAAGCATTTCAGCCGATGGAAGCATCAAGTGCTCCAAAATCTCCTGATAGCTAGCTGCATTGACCCTGCCCTTGATGAAACACAGTGGACCAACACCAGCAGCTGACATGGCACCCCACACCATCACTGACTGTGGGTACTTGACACTGGACTTCAGGCATTTTGGCATTTCCTTCTCCCCAGTCTTCCTCCAGACTCTGGCACCTTGATTTCCAAATGACATGCAAAATTTGCTTTCATCAGAAAAAAGTACTTGGGACCACTTAGCAACAGTCCAGTGCTGCTTCTCTGTAGCCCAGGTCAGGCGCCTCTGCCGCTGTTTATGGTTCAAAAGTGGCTTTACCTGGGGAATGCGGCACCTGTAGCCCATTTCCTGCACACGCCTGTGCACGGTGGCTCTGGATGTTTCCACACCAGACTCAGTCCACTGCTTCCTCAGGTTCCCCAAGGTCTGGAATCGGTCCTTCTCCACAATCTTCCTCAGGGTCCGGTCTCCTCTTCTCGTTGTACAGCGTTTTCTGCCACATTGATTCCTTCCAACAGACTTACCATTGAGGTGCCTTGATACAGCACTCTGGGAACAGCCTATTTGTTGAGAAATTTCTTTCTGGGTCTTACCCTCTTGCTTGAGGGTGTCAATGATGGCCTTCTTGACATCTGTCAGGTCGCTAGTCTTACCCATGATGGGGGTTTTGAGTAATGAACTAGGCAGGGAGTTTATAAAAGCCTCAGGTATCTTTTGCATGTGTTTAGAGTTAATTAGTTGATTCAGAAGATTAGGGTAATAGGTCGTTTAGAGAACCTTTTCTTGATATGCTAATTTATTGAGACAGGTTTTTTGGGTTATCAGGAGTTGTATGCCAAAATCATCAGTATTAAAACAATAAAAGACCTGACAAATTTCAGTTGGTGGATAATGAATCTATAATATATGAAAGTTTAATTGTAATCATTACATTATGGTAAATAATGAAATTTAACACTATATGCTAATTTTTTGAGAAGGACCTGTACCCTAAGTCTAAAGAATCAGCTGAACAAGAAGGTGACATTTAACCCTCCTTCCACTGGTCGTGCATTGAATCTTTACATGGAACAGTTCAATTAATGGGGAGATTGGAGGTACCAGCCGACAGATAGTCTCACTTGTCAAAAATAGATTTTCTGGCTGCAAAAGGTAAACGAGAAAGAGAAATGTCATTTTAACACTTGTGAACAGGACAGATGACAGGTGAGGGTGTGACCACTGTAGCGCTGTTATAGGTGATAGCATAGGGGCATGACTGACAGGTAGGGATCCTGGCCGTCACATAGGGGCATGACTGACAGGTAGGGATCCTGGCCGTCACATAGGGGCATGACTGACAGGTAGGGAACCTGGCCGCCACATAGGGGCATGTCTGACAGGTAGGGATCCTGGCCGTCACATAGGGACATGACTGACAGGTAGGGATCCTGGCCGTCACATAGGGGCATGACTGACAGGTAGGGATCCTGGCCGTCAGATAGGGGCATGTCTGACAGGTAGGGATCCTGGCCGTCACATAGAGGCATGTCTGACAGGTAGGGATCCTGGCCGTCACATAGGGGCATGTCTGACAGGTAGGGATCCTGGCCGTCACATAGGGGCATGTCTGACAGGTAGGGATCCTGGCCGTCACATAGGGGCATGTCTGACAGGTAGGGATCCTGGCCGTCACATAGGCATGTCTGACAGGTAGGGATCCTGGCCGTCACATAGGGGCATGTCTGACAGGTAGGGATCCTGGCCATCACATAGGGGCACGTCTGACAGGTAGGGATCCTGGCCGTCACATAGGGGCACGTCTGACAGGTAGGGATCCTGGCCGTCACATAGGGGCACGTCTGACAGGTAGGGATCCTGGCCGTCACATAGGGGCACGACTGACAGGTAGGGATCCTGGCCGTCACATAGAGGCACGTCTGACAGGTAGGGATCCTGGCCGTCACATAGAGGCACGACTGACAGGTAGGGATCCTGGCCGTCACATAGAGGCACGACTGACAGGTAGGGATCCTGGCCGTCACATAGAGGCACGTCTGACAGGTAGGGATCCTGGCCGTCACATAGAGGCACGACTGACAGGTAGGGATCCTGGCCGTCACATAGAGGCACGTCTGACAGGTAGGGATCCTGGCCGTCACATAGGGGCACGTCTGACAGGTAGGGATCCTGGCCGTCACATAGAGGCACGACTGACAGGTAGGGATCCTGGCCGTCACATAGAGGCACGACTGACAGGTAGGGATCCTGGCCGTCACATAGAGGCACGTCTGACAGGTAGGGATCCTGGCCGTCACATAGAGGCACGACTGACAGGTAGGGATCCTGGCCGTCACATAGGGGCACGTCTGACAGGTAGGGATCCTGGCCGTCACATAGAGGCACGACTGACAGGTAGGGATCCTGGCCGTCACATAGAGGCACGTCTGACAGGTAGGGATTCTGGCCGTCACATAGAGGCACGACTGACAGGTAGGGATCCTGGCCGTCACATAGAGGCACGACTGACAGGTAGGGATCCTGGCCGTCACATAGAGGCACGACTGACAGGTAGGGATCCTGGCCGTCACATAGAGGCACGTCTGACAGGTAGGGATCCTGGCCGTCACATAGAGGCACGACTGACAGGTAGGGATCCTGGCCGTCACATAGAGGCACGTCTGACAGGTAGGGATCCTGGCCGTCACATAGGGGCACGTCTGACAGGTAGGGATCCTGGCCGTCACATAGGGGCACGTCTGACAGGTAGGGATCCTGGCCGTCACATAGGGGCACGACTGACAGGTAGGGATCCTGGCCGTCACATAGAGGCACGACTGACAGGTAGGGATCCTGGCCGTCACATAGAGGCACGTCTGACAGGTAGGGATCCTGGCCGTCACAGAGGCACGTCTGACAGGTAGGGATCCTGGCCGTCACATAGAGGCACGACTGACAGGTAGGGATCCTGGCCGTCACATAGAGGCACGTCTGACAGGTAGGGATCCTGGCCGTCACATAGAGGCACGACTGACAGGTAGGGATCCTGGCCGTCACATAGAGGCACGACTGACAGGTAGGGATCCTGGCCGTCACATAGAGGCACGTCTGACAGGTAGGGATCCTGGCCGTCACATAGAGGCACGACTGACAGGTAGGGATCCTGGCCGTCACATAGAGGCACGTCTGACAGGTAGGGATCCTGGCCGTCACATAGAGGCACGTCTGACAGGTAGGGATCCTGGCCGTCACATAGGGGCACGTCTGACAGGTAGGGATCCTGGCCGTCACATAGGGGCACGTCTGACAGGTAGGGATCCTGGCCGTCACATAGAGGCACGTCTGACAGGTAGGGATCCTGGCCGTCACATAGAGGCACGTCTGACAGGTAGGGATCCTGGCCGTCACATAGGGGCACGTCTGACAGGTAGGGATCCTGGCCGTCACATAGGGGCACGTCTGACAGGTAGGGATCCTGGCCGTCACATAGGGGCACGTCTGACAGGTAGGGATCCTGGCCGTCACATAGAGGCACGTCTGACAGGTAGGGATCCTGGCCGTCACATAGAGGCACGACTGACAGGTAGGGATCCTGGCCGTCACATAGAGGCACGTCTGACAGGTAGGGATCCTGGCCGTCACATAGAGGCACGTCTGACAGGTAGGGATCCTGGCCGTCACATAGAGGCACGACTGACAGGTAGGGATCCTGGCCGTCACATAGAGGCACGTCTGACAGGTAGGGATCCTGGCCGTCACATAGAGGCACGTCTGACAGGTAGGGATCCTGGCCGTCACATAGAGGCACGTCTGACAGGTAGGGATCCTGGCCGTCACATAGAGGCACGTCTGACAGGTAGGGATCCTGGCCGTCACATAGAGGCACGTCTGACAGGTAGGGATCCTGGCCGTCACATAGGGGCACGTCTGACAGGTAGGGATCCTGGCCGTCACATAGAGGCACGTCTGACAGGTAGGGATCCTGGCCGTCACATAGAGGCACGTCTGACAGGTAGGGATCCTGGCCGTCACATAGGGGCACGTCTGACAGGTAGGGATCCTGGCCGTCACATAGAGGCACGACTGACAGGTAGGGATCCTGGCCGTCACATAGAGGCACGTCTGACAGGTAGGGATCCTGGCCGTCACATAGAGGCACGTCTGACAGGTAGGGATCCTGGCCGTCACATAGGGGCACGTCTGACAGGTAGGGATCCTGGCCGTCACATAGAGGCACGTCTGACAGGTAGGGATCCTGGCCGTCACATAGAGGCACGACTGACAGGTAGGGATCCTGGCCGTCACATAGAGGCACGACTGACAGGTAGGGATCCTGGCCGTCACATAGAGGCACGTCTGACAGGTAGGGATCCTGGCCGTCACATAGAGGCACGTCTGACAGGTAGGGATCCTGGCCGTCACATAGAGGCACGTCTGACAGGTAGGGATCCTGGCCGTCACATAGAGGCACGACTGACAGGTAGGGATCCTGGCCGTCACATAGAGGCACGACTGACAGGTAGGGATCCTGGCCGTCACATAGAGGCACGTCTGACAGGTAGGGATCCTGGCCGTCACATAGAGGCACGTCTGACAGGTAGGGATCCTGGCCGTCACATAGGGGCACGTCTGACAGGTAGGGATCCTGGCCGTCACATAGAGGCACGACTGACAGGTAGGGATCCTGGCCGTCACACAGGGGCACGTCTGACAGGTAGGGATCCTGGCCGTCACACAGAGGCACGTCTGACAGGTAGGGATCCTGGCCGTCACACAGAGGCACGTCTGACAGGTAGGGATCCTGGCCGTCACACAGAGGCACGACTGACAGGTAGGGATCCTGGCCGTCACACAGAGGCACGTCTGACAGGTAGGGATCCTGGCCGTCACACAGGGGCACGTCTGACAGGTAGGGATCCTGGCCGTCACACAGGGGCACGTCTGACAGGTAGGGATCCTGGCCGTCACACAGAGGCACGTCTGACAGGTAGGGATCCTGGCCGTCACACAGAGGCACGTCTGACAGGTAGGGATCCTGGCCGTCACACAGAGGCACGACTGACAGGTAGGGATCCTGGCCGTCACACAGAGGCACGACTGACAGGTAGGGATCCTGGCCGTCACACAGAGGCACGTCTGACAGGTAGGGATCCTGGCCGTCACACAGAGGCACGTCTGACAGGTAGGGATCCTGGCCGTCACATAGGGGCACGTCTGACAGGTAGGGATCCTGGCCGTCACATAGGGGCACGACTGACAGGTAGGGATCCTGGCCGTCACATAGGGGCACGTCTGACAGGTAGGGATCCTGGCCGTCACATAGGGGCACGTCTGACAGGTAGGGATCCTGGCCGTCACATAGAGGCACGTCTGACAGGTAGGGATCCTGGCCGTCACAGAGGCACGTCTGACAGGTAGGGATCCTGGCCGTCACATAGGGGCACGTCTGACAGGTAGGGATCCTGGCCGTCACATAGAGGCACGTCTGACAGGTAGGGATCCTGGCCGTCACATAGAGGCACGGCTGACAGGTAGGGATCCTGGCCGTCACATAGAGGCACGTCTGACAGGTAGGGATCCTGGCCGTCACATAGAGGCACGTCTGACAGGTAGGGATCCTGGCCGTCACATAGAGGCACGTCTGACAGGTAGGGATCCTGGCCGTCACATAGAGGCACGTCTGACAGGTAGGGATCCTGGCCGTCACATAGAGGCACGACTGACAGGTAGGGATCCTGGCCGTCACATAGAGGCACGACTGACAGGTAGGGATCCTGGCCGTCACATAGAGGCACGTCTGACAGGTAGGGATCCTGGCCGTCACATAGAGGCACGTCTGACAGGTAGGGATCCTGGCCGTCACAGAGGCACGTCTGACAGGTAGGGATCCTGGCCGTCACATAGGGGCACGTCTGACAGGTAGGGATCCTGGCCGTCACATAGAGGCACGTCTGACAGGTAGGGATCCTGGCCGTCACATAGGGGCACGTCTGACAGGTAGGGATCCTGGCCGTCACATAGAGGCACGTCTGACAGGTAGGGATCCTGGCCGTCACAGAGGCACGTCTGACAGGTAGGGATCCTGGCCGTCACATAAGGGCACGTCTGACAGGTAGGGATCCTGGCCGTCACATAGAGGCACGTCTGACAGGTAGGGATCCTGGCCGTCACATAGGGGCACGTCTGACAGGTAGGGATCCTGGCCGTCACATAAGGGCACGTCTGACAGGTAGGGATCCTGGCCGTCACATAGAGGCACGTCTGACAGGTAGGGATCCTGGCCGTCACAGAGGCACGTCTGACAGGTAGGGATCCTGGCCGTCACATAGGGGCACGTCTGACAGGTAGGGATCCTGGCCGTCACATAGAGGCACGTCTGACAGGTAGGGATCCTGGCCGTCACATAGGGGCACGTCTGACAGGTAGGGATCCTGGCCGTCACATAGAGGCACGTCTGACAGGTAGGGATCCTGGCCGTCACAGAGGCACGTCTGACAGGTAGGGATCCTGGCCGTCACATAAGGGCACGTCTGACAGGTAGGGATCCTGGCCGTCACATAGAGGCACGTCTGACAGGTAGGGATCCTGGCCGTCACATAGGGGCACGTCTGACAGGTAGGGATCCTGGCCGTCACATAGAGGCACGTCTGACAGGTAGGGATCCTGGCCGTCACATAGAGGCACGTCTGACAGGTAGGGATCCTGGCCGTCACATAGAGGCACGTCTGACAGGTAGGGATCCTGGCCGTCACATAGAGGCACGTCTGACAGGTAGGGATCCTGGCCGTCACATAGGGGCACGTCTGACAGGTAGGGATCCTGGCCGTCACATAGAGGCACGTCTGACAGGTAGGGATCCTGGCCGTCACATAGGGGCACGTCTGACAGGTAGGGATCCTGGCCGTCACATAGGGGCACGTCTGACAGGTAGGGATCCTGGCCGTCACATAGGGGCACGTCTGACAGGTAGGGATCCTGGCCGTCACATAGGGGCACGTCTGACAGGTAGGGATCCTGGCCGTCACATAGGGGCACGTCTGACAGGTAGGGATCCTGGCCGTCACATAGGGGCACGTCTGACAGGTAGGGATCCTGGCCGTCACATAGGGGCACGACTGACAGGTAGGGATCCTGGCCGTCACATAGAGGCACGTCTGACAGGTAGGGATCCTGGCCGTCACATAGAGGCACGACTGACCGGTAGGGATCCTGGCCGTCACATAGAGGCACGACTGACAGGTAGGGATCCTGGCCGTCACATAGAGGCACGTCTGACAGGTAGGGATCCTGGCCGTCACATAGAGGCACGACTGACAGGTAGGGATCCTGGCCGTCACATAGAGGCACGTCTGACAGGTAGGGATCCTGGCCGTCACATAGAGGCACGTCTGACAGGTAGGGATCCTGGCCGTCACATAGGGGCACGTCTGACAGGTAGGGATCCTGGCCGTCACATAGAGGCACGACTGACAGGTAGGGATCCTGGCCGTCACATAGAGGCACGACTGACAGGTAGGGATCCTGGCCGTCACATAGAGGCACGTCTGACAGGTAGGGATCCTGGCCGTCACATAGAGGCACGACTGACAGGTAGGGATCCTGGCCGTCACATAGGGGCACGTCTGACAGGTAGGGATCCTGGCCGTCACATAGAGGCACGACTGACAGGTAGGGATCCTGGCCGTCACATAGAGGCACGTCTGACAGGTAGGGATCCTGGCCGTCACATAGAGGCACGACTGACAGGTAGGGATCCTGGCCGTCACATAGAGGCACGACTGACAGGTAGGGATCCTGGCCGTCACATAGAGGCACGACTGACAGGTAGGGATCCTGGCCGTCACATAGAGGCACGTCTGACAGGTAGGGATCCTGGCCGTCACATAGAGGCACGACTGACAGGTAGGGATCCTGGCCGTCACATAGAGGCACGTCTGACAGGTAGGGATCCTGGCCGTCACATAGAGGCACGTCTGACAGGTAGGGATCCTGGCCGTCACATAGGGGCACGTCTGACAGGTAGGGATCCTGGCCGTCACATAGGGGCACGACTGACAGGTAGGGATCCTGGCCGTCACATAGAGGCACGACTGACAGGTAGGGATCCTGGCCGTCACATAGAGGCACGTCTGACAGGTAGGGATCCTGGCCGTCACATAGAGGCACGTCTGACAGGTAGGGATCCTGGCCGTCACATAGAGGCACGACTGACAGGTAGGGATCCTGGCCGTCACATAGAGGCACGTCTGACAGGTAGGGATCCTGGCCGTCACATAGAGGCACGACTGACAGGTAGGGATCCTGGCCGTCACATAGAGGCACGACTGACAGGTAGGGATCCTGGCCGTCACATAGAGGCACGTCTGACAGGTAGGGATCCTGGCCGTCACATAGAGGCACGACTGACAGGTAGGGATCCTGGCCGTCACATAGAGGCACGTCTGACAGGTAGGGATCCTGGCCGTCACATAGAGGCACGTCTGACAGGTAGGGATCCTGGCCGTCACATAGGGGCACGTCTGACAGGTAGGGATCCTGGCCGTCACATAGGGGCACGTCTGACAGGTAGGGATCCTGGCCGTCACATAGAGGCACGTCTGACAGGTAGGGATCCTGGCCGTCACATAGAGGCACGTCTGACAGGTAGGGATCCTGGCCGTCACATAGGGGCACGTCTGACAGGTAGGGATCCTGGCCGTCACATAGGGGCACGTCTGACAGGTAGGGATCCTGGCCGTCACATAGGGGCACGTCTGACAGGTAGGGATCCTGGCCGTCACATAGAGGCACGTCTGACAGGTAGGGATCCTGGCCGTCACATAGAGGCACGACTGACAGGTAGGGATCCTGGCCGTCACATAGAGGCACGTCTGACAGGTAGGGATCCTGGCCGTCACATAGAGGCACGTCTGACAGGTAGGGATCCTGGCCGTCACATAGAGGCACGACTGACAGGTAGGGATCCTGGCCGTCACATAGAGGCACGTCTGACAGGTAGGGATCCTGGCCGTCACATAGAGGCACGTCTGACAGGTAGGGATCCTGGCCGTCACATAGAGGCACGTCTGACAGGTAGGGATCCTGGCCGTCACATAGAGGCACGTCTGACAGGTAGGGATCCTGGCCGTCACATAGAGGCACGTCTGACAGGTAGGGATCCTGGCCGTCACATAGAGGCACGTCTGACAGGTAGGGATCCTGGCCGTCACATAGGGGTACGTCTGACAGGTAGGGATCCTGGCCGTCACATAGAGGCACGACTGACAGGTAGGGATCCTGGCCGTCACATAGAGGCACGTCTGACAGGTAGGGATCCTGGCCGTCACATAGAGGCACGTCTGACAGGTAGGGATCCTGGCCGTCACATAGGGGCACGTCTGACAGGTAGGGATCCTGGCCGTCACATAGAGGCACGTCTGACAGGTAGGGATCCTGGCCGTCACATAGAGGCACGACTGACAGGTAGGGATCCTGGCCGTCACATAGAGGCACGACTGACAGGTAGGGATCCTGGCCGTCACATAGAGGCACGTCTGACAGGTAGGGATCCTGGCCGTCACATAGAGGCACGTCTGACAGGTAGGGATCCTGGCCGTCACATAGAGGCACGTCTGACAGGTAGGGATCCTGGCCGTCACATAGAGGCACGACTGACAGGTAGGGATCCTGGCCGTCACATAGAGGCACGACTGACAGGTAGGGATCCTGGCCGTCACATAGAGGCACGTCTGACAGGTAGGGATCCTGGCCGTCACATAGAGGCACGTCTGACAGGTAGGGATCCTGGCCGTCACATAGGGGCACGTCTGACAGGTAGGGATCCTGGCCGTCACATAGAGGCACGACTGACAGGTAGGGATCCTGGCCGTCACACAGGGGCACGTCTGACAGGTAGGGATCCTGGCCGTCACACAGAGGCACGTCTGACAGGTAGGGATCCTGGCCGTCACACAGAGGCACGTCTGACAGGTAGGGATCCTGGCCGTCACACAGAGGCACGACTGACAGGTAGGGATCCTGGCCGTCACACAGAGGCACGTCTGACAGGTAGGGATCCTGGCCGTCACACAGGGGCACGTCTGACAGGTAGGGATCCTGGCCGTCACACAGGGGCACGTCTGACAGGTAGGGATCCTGGCCGTCACACAGAGGCACGTCTGACAGGTAGGGATCCTGGCCGTCACACAGAGGCACGTCTGACAGGTAGGGATCCTGGCCGTCACACAGAGGCACGACTGACAGGTAGGGATCCTGGCCGTCACACAGAGGCACGACTGACAGGTAGGGATCCTGGCCGTCACACAGAGGCACGTCTGACAGGTAGGGATCCTGGCCGTCACACAGAGGCACGTCTGACAGGTAGGGATCCTGGCCGTCACACAGGGGCACGTCTGACAGGTAGGGATCCTGGCCGTCACATAGAGGCACGACTGACAGGTAGGGATCCTGGCCGTCACATAGGGGCACGTCTGACAGGTAGGGATCCTGGCCGTCACATAGGGGCACGTCTGACAGGTAGGGATCCTGGCCGTCACATAGGGGCACGACTGACAGGTAGGGATCCTGGCCGTCACATAGAGGCACGTCTGACAGGTAGGGATCCTGGCCGTCACATAGAGGCACGTCTGACAGGTAGGGATCCTGGCCGTCACATAGAGGCACGTCTGACAGGTAGGGATCCTGGCCGTCACATAGGGGCACGTCTGACAGGTAGGGATCCTGGCCGTCACATAGAGGCACGTCTGACAGGTAGGGATCCTGGCCGTCACAGAGGCACGTCTGACAGGTAGGGATCCTGGCCGTCACATAGGGGCACGTCTGACAGGTAGGGATCCTGGCCGTCACATAGAGGCACGTCTGACAGGTAGGGATCCTGGCCGTCACAGAGGCACGTCTGACAGGTAGGGATCCTGGCCGTCACATAGGGGCACGTCTGACAGGTAGGGATCCTGGCCGTCACATAGAGGCACGTCTGACAGGTAGGGATCCTGGCCGTCACATAGAGGCACGGCTGACAGGTAGGGATCCTGGCCGTCACATAGAGGCACGTCTGACAGGTAGGGATCCTGGCCGTCACATAGAGGCACGTCTGACAGGTAGGGATCCTGGCCGTCACATAGAGGCACGTCTGACAGGTAGGGATCCTGGCCGTCACATAGAGGCACGTCTGACAGGTAGGGATCCTGGCCGTCACATAGAGGCACGACTGACAGGTAGGGATCCTGGCCGTCACATAGAGGCACGACTGACAGGTAGGGATCCTGGCCGTCACATAGAGGCACGTCTGACAGGTAGGGATCCTGGCCGTCACATAGAGGCACGTCTGACAGGTAGGGATCCTGGCCGTCACAGAGGCACGTCTGACAGGTAGGGATCCTGGCCGTCACATAGGGGCACGTCTGACAGGTAGGGATCCTGGCCGTCACATAGAGGCACGTCTGACAGGTAGGGATCCTGGCCGTCACATAGGGGCACGTCTGACAGGTAGGGATCCTGGCCGTCACATAGGGGCACGTCTGACAGGTAGGGATCCTGGCCGTCACATAGAGGCACGTCTGACAGGTAGGGATCCTGGCCGTCACAGAGGCACGTCTGACAGGTAGGGATCCTGGCCGTCACATAAGGGCACGTCTGACAGGTAGGGATCCTGGCCGTCACATAGAGGCACGTCTGACAGGTAGGGATCCTGGCCGTCACATAGGGGCACGTCTGACAGGTAGGGATCCTGGCCGTCACATAAGGGCACGTCTGACAGGTAGGGATCCTGGCCGTCACATAGAGGCACGTCTGACAGGTAGGGATCCTGGCCGTCACAGAGGCACGTCTGACAGGTAGGGATCCTGGCCGTCACATAGGGGCACGTCTGACAGGTAGGGATCCTGGCCGTCACATAGAGGCACGTCTGACAGGTAGGGATCCTGGCCGTCACATAGGGGCACGTCTGACAGGTAGGGATCCTGGCCGTCACATAGAGGCACGTCTGACAGGTAGTGATCCTGGCCGTCACAGAGGCACGTCTGACAGGTAGGGATCCTGGCCGTCACATAAGGGCACGTCTGACAGGTAGGGATCCTGGCCGTCACATAGAGGCACGTCTGACAGGTAGGGATCCTGGCCGTCACATAGGGGCACGTCTGACAGGTAGGGATCCTGGCCGTCACATAGAGGCACGTCTGACAGGTAGGGATCCTGGCCGTCACATAGAGGCACGTCTGACAGGTAGGGATCCTGGCCGTCACATAGAGGCACGTCTGACAGGTAGGGATCCTGGCCGTCACATAGAGGCACGTCTGACAGGTAGGGATCCTGGCCGTCACATAGGGGCACGTCTGACAGGTAGGGATCCTGGCCGTCACATAGAGGCACGTCTGACAGGTAGGGATCCTGGCCGTCACATAGGGGCACGTCTGACAGGTAGGGATCCTGGCCGTCACATAGAGGCACGTCTGACAGGTAGGGATCCTGGCCGTCACATAGAGGCACGTCTGACAGGTAGGGATCCTGGCCGTCACATAGAGGCACGTCTGACAGGTAGGGATCCTGGCCGTCACATAGGGGCACGTCTGACAGGTAGGGATCCTGGCCGTCACATAGAGGCACGTCTGACAGGTAGGGATCCTGGCCGTCACATAGAGGCACGTCTGACAGGTAGGGATCCTGGCCGTCACATAGGGGCACGGCTGACAGGTAGGGATCCTGGCCGTCACATAGAGGCACGGCTGACAGGTAGGGATCCTGGCCGTCACATAGAGGCACGTCTGACAGGTAGGGATCCTGGCCGTCACATAGAGGCACGACTGACAGGTAGGGATCCTGGCCGTCACATAGAGGCACGACTGACAGGTAGGGATCCTGGCCGTCACATAGAGGCATGTCTGACAGGTAGGGATCCTGGCCGTCACATAGGGGCACGTCTGACAGGTAGGGATCCTGGCCGTCACATAGAGGCACGACTGACAGGTAGGGATCCTGGCCGTCACATAGAGGCACGTCTGACAGGTAGGGATCCTGGCCGTCACATAGAGGCACGACTGACAGGTAGGGATCCTGGCCGTCACATAGAGGCACGACTGACAGGTAGGGATCCTGGCCGTCACATAGAGGCACGTCTGACAGGTAGGGATCCTGGCCGTCACATAGAGGCACGTCTGACAGGTAGGGATCCTGGCCGTCACAGAGGCACGTCTGACAGGTAGGGATCCTGGCCGTCACATAGGGGCACGTCTGACAGGTAGGGATCCTGGCCGTCACATAGAGGCACGTCTGACAGGTAGGGATCCTGGCCGTCACATAGGGGCACGTCTGACAGGTAGGGATCCTGGCCGTCACATAGGGGCACGTCTGACAGGTAGGGATCCTGGCCGTCACATAGAGGCACGTCTGACAGGTAGGGATCCTGGCCGTCACAGAGGCACGTCTGACAGGTAGGGATCCTGGCCGTCACATAAGGGCACGTCTGACAGGTAGGGATCCTGGCCGTCACATAGAGGCACGTCTGACAGGTAGGGATCCTGGCCGTCACATAGGGGCACGTCTGACAGGTAGGGATCCTGGCCGTCACATAAGGGCACGTCTGACAGGTAGGGATCCTGGCCGTCACATAGAGGCACGTCTGACAGGTAGGGATCCTGGCCGTCACAGAGGCACGTCTGACAGGTAGGGATCCTGGCCGTCACATAGGGGCACGTCTGACAGGTAGGGATCCTGGCCGTCACATAGAGGCACGTCTGACAGGTAGGGATCCTGGCCGTCACATAGGGGCACGTCTGACAGGTAGGGATCCTGGCCGTCACATAGAGGCACGTCTGACAGGTAGTGATCCTGGCCGTCACAGAGGCACGTCTGACAGGTAGGGATCCTGGCCGTCACATAAGGGCACGTCTGACAGGTAGGGATCCTGGCCGTCACATAGAGGCACGTCTGACAGGTAGGGATCCTGGCCGTCACATAGGGGCACGTCTGACAGGTAGGGATCCTGGCCGTCACATAGAGGCACGTCTGACAGGTAGGGATCCTGGCCGTCACATAGAGGCACGTCTGACAGGTAGGGATCCTGGCCGTCACATAGAGGCACGTCTGACAGGTAGGGATCCTGGCCGTCACATAGAGGCACGTCTGACAGGTAGGGATCCTGGCCGTCACATAGGGGCACGTCTGACAGGTAGGGATCCTGGCCGTCACATAGAGGCACGTCTGACAGGTAGGGATCCTGGCCGTCACATAGGGGCACGTCTGACAGGTAGGGATCCTGGCCGTCACATAGAGGCACGTCTGACAGGTAGGGATCCTGGCCGTCACATAGAGGCACGTCTGACAGGTAGGGATCCTGGCCGTCACATAGAGGCACGTCTGACAGGTAGGGATCCTGGCCGTCACATAGGGGCACGTCTGACAGGTAGGGATCCTGGCCGTCACATAGAGGCACGTCTGACAGGTAGGGATCCTGGCCGTCACATAGAGGCACGTCTGACAGGTAGGGATCCTGGCCGTCACATAGGGGCACGGCTGACAGGTAGGGATCCTGGCCGTCACATAGAGGCACGTCTGACAGGTAGGGATCCTGGCCGTCACATAGAGGCACGTCTGACAGGTAGGGATCCTGGCCGTCACATAGAGGCACGGCTGACAGGTAGGGATCCTGGCCGTCACATAGAGGCACGTCTGACAGGTAGGGATCCTGGCCGTCACATAGAGGCACGACTGACAGGTAGGGATCCTGGCCGTCACATAGAGGCACGACTGACAGGTAGGGATCCTGGCCGTCACATAGAGGCATGTCTGACAGGTAGGGATCCTGGCCGTCACATAGGGGCACGTCTGACAGGTAGGGATCCTGGCCGTCACATAGAGGCACGACTGACAGGTAGGGATCCTGGCCGTCACATAGAGGCACGTCTGACAGGTAGGGATCCTGGCCGTCACATAGAGGCACGTCTGACAGGTAGGGATCCTGGCCGTCACATAGAGGCACGTCTGACAGGTAGGGATCCTGGCCGTCACATAGAGGCACGTCTGACAGGTAGGGATCCTGGCCGTCACATAGAGGCACGTCTGACAGGTAGGGATCCTGGCCGTCACATAGAGGCACGACTGACAGGTAGGGATCCTGGCCGTCACATAGAGGCACGACTGACAGGTAGGGATCCTGGCCGTCACATAGAGGCACGTCTGACAGGTAGGGATCCTGGCCGTCACATAGGGGCACGTCTGACAGGTAGGGATCCTGGCCGTCACATAGGGGCACGTCTGACAGGTAGGGATCCTGGCCGTCACATAGAGGCATAGCTAACATAGGAGAGTCAGACAAATCTATTTGTGAGAGTTCAGCAGTGTGCGGCTAACATAACGGCATTGTCTGACACATGGTGACCCTGGCTGACCCTGTTATGGGGTCCCTGGCCGCACCAGTGGGGTATGAGCGTACACAGGGCACGGCTCGCTGTGGTCCGTGTTTCCGTCCGGCATGTGACGTCATCAGCCGGCGCCCCCCGTCGCGCACCACGTGTCATGATCAGAGTGTGGCGCCCGGGCCGGCTCGCTGGTGGCTGCAGAGCTCTGTCCGCTCTCACTTGTGCTATGTCGCTAAAAAGAAAGGAGCCGGAGGGAGAGTCCGAGGCCGGCAATGACCGGCGGAGGAAGAGGAAGCCCGGCGGTGATGGCGGTGAAGGTCGCTATGTGCCGCCGCCCTCGAAGCGCAGGACTGGCGTCAGTTTCGGAGACGAGCACTTTTCGGAGACCGAATCGTACATAGAGAACGGGCTGAGGAAAGTTCGCCCTTATTTCTTCGACTTTGAGACCTACTGCAAGGGCCGCTGGGTGGGGAAGAGCCTGCTGCAGGTGTTCGGCACGGAGTTCCGCTCGGAGCCGCTGGAGTACTACAAGCGGGCGGCCCGGGCCGGGAGACTGCGGCTCAACCGGGACACGGTGACCGACCTGAGCGTAGTGCTGAAGGTGAGGAGGCGGCAGCCGGGCCCAGGCAGTGTGTGCACCGGGTGCTCAGGGCTGGCAGGAAGCGGCATGGTGACTGGCGCAGTGTGATAGGGCCTGGGTGTATGAGGCCTCATCCATAGAATTCTAGTACGGGGGGCCGCTGTGACTACTAGGGGGCCTCATCCATAGAACTCTAGTACGGGGGCCGCTGTGACTACTAGGGGGCCTCATCCATAGAACTCTAGTACGGGGGCCACTGTGACTACTAGGGGGCCTCATCCATAGAACTCTAGTACGGGGGCCGCTGTGACTACTAGGGGGCCTCATCCATAGAACTCTAGTACGGGGGCCGCTGTGACTACTAGGGGGCCTCATCCATAGAACTCTAGTACGGGGGCCGCTGTGACTACTAGGGGGCCTCATCCATAGAACTCTAGTACGGGGGCCGCTGTGACTACTAGGGGGCCTCATCCATAGAACTCTAGTACGGGGGCCGCTGTGACTACTAGGGGGCCTCATCCATAGAACTCTAGTACGGGGGCCGCTGTGAGTACTAGGGGGCCTCATCCATAGAACTCTAGTACGGGGGCCACTGTGACTACTAGGGGGCCTCATCCATAGAACTCTAGTACGGGGGCCACTGTGAGTACTAGGGGGCCTCATCCATAGAACTCTAGTACGGGGGCCGCTGTGACTACTAGGGGGCCTCATCCATAGAACTCTAGTACGGGGGCCGCTGTGACTACTAGGGGGCCTCATCCATAGAACTCTAGTACGGGGGCCGCTGTGACTACTAGGGGGCCTCATCCATAGAACTCTAGTACGGGGGCCGCTGTGAGTACTAGGGGGCCTCATCCATAGAATTCTAGTACGGGGGCCGCTGTGACTACTAGGGGGCCTCATCCATAGAACTCTAGTACGGGGGCCGCTGTGACTACTAGGGGGCCTCATCCATAGAACTCTAGTACGGGGGCCACTGTGACTACTAGGGGGCCTCATCCATAGAACTCTAGTACGGGGGACGCTGTGACTACTAGGGGGCCTCATCCATAGAACTCTAGTACGGGGGACGCTGTGACTACTAGGACGGGGGATGCTGTGACTACTAGGGGGCCTCATCCATAGAATTCAATATCATCCATAGAACTCTAGTACGGGGGCCGCTGTGACTACTAGGGGGCCTCATCCATAGAACTGAAGTACGGGGGGCCGCTGTGATTCCTAGGGGGCCTCATTCATAGAACTCTAGTACGGGGGCCGCTGTGACTACTAGGGGACCTCATCCATAGAACTTTAGTACGGGGGGCCGCTGTGATTACTAGGGGGCCTCATCTATAGAACTATAGTACGGGGGCCGCTGTGACTTTTAGGGAGCCTCATCCATAGAACTCTAGTACGGGGGCCGCTGTGACTACTAGGGGGCCTAATCCATAGAACTCTAGTATGGGGTCTGCTGTGACTACTAGGGGGCCTAATCCATAGAACTCTAGTATGGGGTCTGCTGTGACTACTAGGGGGCCTAATCCATAGAACTCTAGTATGGGGTCTGCTGTGACTACTAGGGGGCCTAATCCATAGAACTCTAGTACGGGGTCCGCTGTGACTACTAAGGGCCTAATCCATAGAATTCTAGTACGGGGTCTGCTGTGAGTACTAGGGGCTTAATCCATAGGACTGTAATATGGGGTCTGCTGTGACTACTTGGGGGCCTAATCCATAGGATTATAGTACAGGGTCTGCTGTGACTACTAGGGGGCCTAAACTTTGCTGCCGATGCCAGAGTTGGCTCTAGCAAAGCCACTGTACCATTGGCATTGGTAATGTCCACGTCTCTGAGAATTAGTGGCTGGCATTCACGGTGGCGCCCGGTGAGAGCGTTGTGGGATTGGCGTGCTTTATTGTACCATGTAGCAGTAATATTTCCAACTCTTCTCTGCTCGTAGGACAATGATTTCCTCAGAAACACGGTCCACCGACATGAGCCCCCCGTAACTGCACAACCCCTGCACATCCTGGCCGAGACCGAAGACATTGTGGTTGTGGATAAGCCTTCGTCTCTGCCGGTCCATCCCTGCGGTCGCTTCCGTCACAACACTGTCATCTTTATTTTGGGCAAAGAGCATAATATGAAAGAACTTTACACCATCCACCGCCTGGATCGTCTGACTTCCGGGGTGCTCATGTTTGCCAAGACCTCAGAGGTGTCGAAGAAGTTGGCAGAACTGGTACGGGAGAGAAAGGTGAGCAGCAAGTCACCAGGGCACCGCACAGTACTGCCTTGCAGGCTGGCCTTACATTGGATGATGCCCTATGCAGTATCTTTTTCTGAATTGTATGATTGACTGCAGCAGTCAGGCTACTAGAAGATCGAATCATCAGAGAAGGTACTCTAGTCACCAGACCACTGCAGCCTATCACTGGCTCCAGTGACCGAGTAATTTCCGAATGGAGCAGACATTATTTCCTGAGCTCCCTGCACTGGGTCCATGGTGCTGCCATTTAACCTCTTAAGGCCCCTTCACATTTAGCGACGCTGCAGCGATACCGACAACGATCCGGATCGCTGCAGCGTCGCTGTTTGGTCGCTGGAGAGCTGTCACACAGACCGCTCTCCAGCGACCAACGATGCCGGTAACCAGGGTAAACATCGGGTAACTAAGCGCAGGGCCGCGCTTAGTAACCCGATGTTTACCCTGGTTACCATGCTAAAAGTAAAAAAAAACAAACACTACATACTTACCTACCGCTGTCTGTCCTCCAGCGCTGTGCTCTGCTTCTCTGCTCTCCTCCTGTACTGTCTGGGAGCCGGAAAGCAGAGCGGTGACGTCACCGCTCTGCTTTCCAGCTCACAGACAGTACAGGAGGAGTGCAGAGCACAGCGCTGGAGGACAGACAGCGGTAGGTAAGTATGTAGTGTTTGTTTTTTTTTACTTTTAGCATGGTAACCAGGGTAAACATCGGGTTACTAAGCGCGGCCCTGCGCTTAGTTACCCGATGTTTACCCTGGTTACCAGTGAAGACATCGCTGGATCGGTGTCACACACGCCGATCCAGCGATGTCTCCAGGGAGTCCAGCGACGAAATAAAGTTCTGGACTTTGTTCAGCGACCAACGATCTCCCAGCAGGGGCCTGATCGTTGGTCGCTGTCACACAGAACGATTTCATTAACGATATCGTTGCTACGTCACAAATAGCAACGATATCGTTAACAATATCGTTATGTGTGAAGGTACCTTTTAGTGACAGAGCCAATTTGGTACTTAATGACCAGGCCAATTTTTGCAATTCTGACCACTGTCACTTTATGAGGTTATAACTCTGGAACGCTTCAACGGATCCCGCTGATTCTGAGACTGTTTTTTCGTGACATATTGTACTTCATGTTAGTGGTAACATTTCTTCGATATTACTTGCGATTGTTTATGAAAAAAACGGAAATATGGCGAAAATTTTTAAAATTTTGCAATTTTCAAACTTTGTATTTTTATGCCCTTAAATCAGAGAGATATGTCATGAAAAATAGTTAATAAATAACATTTCCCACATGTCTACTTTACATCAGCACAATTTTGGAAACAAAATTTTTTTTTGTTAGGGAGTTATAAGGGTTAAAAGTTGACCAGCAATTTCTCATTTTTACAACACCATTTTTTTTAGGGACCACATCACATTTGAAGTCATTTTGACGGGTCTATATGATAGAAAATAACCAAGTGTGACACCATTCTAAAAACTACACCCCTCAAGGTTCTCAAAACCACATTCAAGAAGTTTATTAACCCTTTACGTGCTTCACAGGAACTGAAACAATGTGGAAGGAAAAAATGAACATTTAACTTTTTTTTGCAAACATCTTAATTCAGAACCATTTTTTTTATTTTCACAAGTGTAAAAACAGAAATGTAACCATAAATGTTGTTATGCAATTTCTCCTGAATACGCCAATACCCCATATGTGGGGGTAAACCACTTTTTGGGCGCACCGCAGAACTTAGAAGTGAAGGAGCGCCGTTTTACTTTTTCAATGTAGAATTGGCTGGAATTGAGATTGGACGCCATGTCGCGTTTGGAGAGCCCCTGATGTGCCTAAACAGTGGAAACTCCCCACAAGTGACACCATTTTGGAAACTAGACCCCTTAAGGAACGTATCTAGATGTGTGGTGAGCACTTTGAACCCCCATGTGATTCACAGAAGTTTATAATGTAGAGCCGTGAAAAAAAAAAAATCGCATTTTTTCTACAAAAATGATCTTTTTGCCCACAAATTTTTATTTTCACAAGGGTTACAGGAGAAATTAGACCACAAAAGTTGTGCAATTTCTCCTGAGTACGCTGATACCCAATATGTGGGGGTAAACCACTGTTAGGGCGCACCGCAGAGCTTGGAAGAGAAGGAGTGCCGTTTTACTTTTTCAATGTAGAATTGGCTAGAATTGAGATTGGACGCCATGTCGCGTTTGGAGAGCCCCTGATGTGCCTAAGCAGTGGAAACCCCCCACAAGTGACCCCATTTTGGAAACTAGACCCCCCAAGGAACTTATCTAGATGTGTGGTGAGAACTTTGAATGCCCAAGTGCTTCACAGAAGTTTAGAATGCAGAGTCGTGAAAATAAAAAATATTTTTTTTTCCACAAAAAAGATAGTGTAGCCCCCAAGTTTTTATTTTCACAAGGGTAACAGGAGAAATTGGACTGCAATAGTTGTTGTCCAATTTATCCCGAGTACGCTGATGCGCCATATGTGGGGGTAACCCACTGTTTGGGCGCACGGCAGAGCTCAGAAGGGAGGGAGCACCATTTGACTTTTTGAGCGCAAAATTGGCTGTCGTGTTTGGAGACCCCCTGATGTACCTAAACAGTGGAAACCCCCAATTCTAGCTCCAACACACCCCTAACCCTAATCCCAACCTGATCCATAATCCTAATCACTAACCCTAACCAAAATCACAACCCTTACCCCAAAACAACCCTAATGTCAACCCTAACCATAACCCTAATCAAAACCCTAAATCCAACACACCCCTAATCCTAATCTCAACCCTAACCTCAAACCTAACCCTAATCCCAAACCTAACCCTAATCCCAAACCTAACCCTAATCCCAAGCGTAACCCTAATGCCAACCTTAACCCTAATACCAACCCTAATCCAAACCCTAACCCTAATCCCAGCTCTAACCCTAACTTTAGCCCCAACCCTAGCCCTAACTTTAGCCCCAACCCTAACCCTAGCCCTAAGGCTACTTTCACACTTGCGTCGTTTGGCATCCGTCGCAATCCGTCGTTTTGGACAAGAAACGGATCCTGCAAATGTGCCCGCAGGATGCGTTTTTTGCCCATAGACTTGTATTGCCGACGGATCGTGACGGATGGCCACACGTCGCGTCCATCGTGCACTGGATCAGTTGTGTTTTGGCGGACCGTCGGCACAAAAAAACGTTCAATGAAACGTTTTTTTGTACGTCGCATCCGCCATTTCTGACCGCACATGCGTGGCCGTAACTCCGCCCCCTCCTCCCCAGGACATAGATTGGGCAGCGGATGCGTTGAAAAACTACAGCCGCTGCCCACGTTGTGCACAATTTTCACAACGTGCGTTGGTATGTCGGGCCGACGCATTGCGACGGCCCCGTACCGACGTAAGTGTGAAAGAAGCCTAACCCTAAATTTAGCCCCAACCCTAACCCTAAATTTAGCCCCAACCCTAGCCCTAACCCTACCCCTAACCCTAGCCCTAACCCTACCTCTACCCCTAACCCTAATTTTAGCCCCAACTGCTGTTCTCCTGCCGGCCAGCAGATGGAGACAGATGGCGGGCGCACTGCGCATGCGCCCGCCATTTTCTTTTGCCGGCGGCCAGGAGGAGCAGCAGGAGGATCCAGGGACACAGGTGAGTATTGTAGGGTCCCCGAATCCCCCTATTTCTCTGTCCTCTGATGTGCGATCACATCAGAGGACAGAGAATTACACTTTACTTTTTTTTTTTTTTTGCGGTCGCCGGTAAACAGTTAATTACTGGCGATCGCAAAACAGGGGTCGGTAAAACCGAACCCGATCATGCTCTTTGGGGTCTCGGCTACCCCCGGCAGCCGAGACCCCAAAGACTCTCGCGGGGGCGGGCGCACTTCGCATGCGCCCGCCATTTTTAAGATGGCGGCGCCCACCAGGAGCCACGAGGAGCACCGGGGGAGATAGTTAAGTATTGGGGGGCCACCTGGGACCCCTTTTCTCTGTCCTCCGATGTGCGATCACATCGGAGGACAGAGAAATTAAAGAGATCGCGTTTTTTTTTTTTTTGCGATCGCCGGTAAACGGTTAATTACCGGCGATCGCAAATGCGGGGTGGGTAAAAAAAACCCCGAATCATGTTCTCTGGGGTCTCGGCTACCCCCGGCAGCCGAGACTCCGGAGAAAATCCGACTCTGGGGGGCGCTATTTACTTTTTCCACAGCGCCGTTAATTAACGGCGCTGTGGTTTAAGTACCCTTAGCGGCCGCCGTTAAAAGGCATATCGGCGGTCGCTAAGGGGTTAAGCTATGTGCACATGATGCGGATTTACTGCGGATCCGCAGCGTTTTTTTTCCGCACAGAAACGCTGCAGATCCGCAAAGTGATTTACAGAACAATGTAAATCAATAAAATTAAAAAAAAATGCTGGGCTAATGGTGTGGAAAATTCCGCACGGAAAACGCAGTGGATTGAAAGAAGGAGCATGTCATGTCTTTTGTTCGGATCTGCAGCGTTTCTGCACCCATTCCATTATAGAAATCCGCAGGGGTAAAAACCGCATGAAATCCACACTGAATCCCCAATAAGTCTGCAGGAAAAATGCACAAAATCCACAAGAAAAACGCATCAAATCTGCACCTGCGTTTTCTGCCAGGAGATGCAGATTTTGTGCAGAAAATTCTACACCCAAATCTGCAACATGTGCACAGGCTTCGATTGGCTGCAGCGGTCAGGCGACTAGAGGACCAGAGCTTCGGATGTTTCTCTAATATTCACTCTTCTAGTCACCTGACTGCTGCAGACAATCGCAGGCTTCAGCAGTTGTATGATATCTAAATGAATGCAGACATCTCTTCCTGCGCTGGAGCCACAGGGCTGCGGGTAGCAGATTATGCCTCTTTTTTTTGTTTTCATAGCATTCATACCTTTATAAAAAACAAATTTGATGTCAAACAACCCCTTTTAATGCCATAATGTCCAACCTTAAAACCCTGAAAAAATAATATACGGTACAGTGCCTAAGGAAATGCTACATTACAGTGCGCATATAAAACTGCTTAACAGCACTGTAAGCATAACTGCGCCACGCCTGTGGCATCTATTTTGGTGGTGCAGGCCACGCAACCGCATTGTGACCAGTGAACAGGGGGGTCTGATGCCAAACGGCCCCTGCCTCATGTCCTCCCATTTCTCCCAGACTACATATGTACAGCGGAAGGATTTGTATGGAGCTGGCTGTTTCCGCTACGTTTTGGAACTGGCTCTTATGCCAGCAGTTTAACCCTTTGGATGCCTTGGTGAACAGCAACCATGGCATCCAAGTAGTTAGATGGGAAGCCTCCATCACAACCATTAGGTCCCTGCAAAGTGATGGGTTGCTTAATGACAGTTGGGGTACCCGTAGATTTCTATGTCTGCCTTTTGTAAGGCCAGGTAGTGCATCCTTTTCTGATTGCTCAGGTTGCACACCCCTAAGGTGGTCCTTCTGTCTTGTGACTAAAGAACTCAAGCTCAGGCACAAAAGGACCTGTCAAGTGCTTGTCTGCACTCATGTTTGAGCTCCTGCATAGTACATTTTTGGGGCACATTCAGGGATTAGGATACATCCACACGGGGTTGATTCTGTACGGATTCCACACCGAATTGTGCAGGTTTCAACTTGCCGCAGTGTATCTTGACGCTCTTCGAATTTCCTGCTGTGGATTCTTACATCTTTATCCGTTACATTTCTAAATTTTGGATGACTTATACATTTTCTTTCTATACACAGGTAGAAAAGGAGTATGTGTGTCGCGTCTGTGGAGAATTTCCTGAAGAAACCGTGACCTGTGAGGAGCCTATAATGGTGGTCTCCTATAAGATCGGTGTTTGTCGTGTGCATCCAAAAGGCAAAGCCTCCAAAACGGTCTTCCAGAGACTTAGCTACAATGGTAAATCGAGTGTTGTGAAGTGTTTCCCTTACACGGGGCGCACGCACCAAATCCGAGTCCACTTACAGTATTTAGGGCATCCCATTGTCAACGACCCGATCTACAACACAGAAGCGTGGGGGCCCAACCGAGGCAGAAGGGGCGAAATCAACATGACTGATGACGAACTCCTGCGGACCCTGATAGAGGAGCATAAATCTAAGCAAAGTCTGGATCTATTGGATGTTGCTGAAGCTGATCTTCTAGCGCTGAAAAGTGGGCAGAGTGGAGATGTGTCCCCGTGCCCACAGTCTGCGCCACATCCTGTGGAGACGGGCGCACTGAACACCCATCGAGATAAAGACCCCTCATGTGATGAAAACAATACACAGGAGGGCTTTGTGACTGATACCGCAAGTGGCGATACTGAAGGGAAGGGGCAGGAACTGGTGGACCCCCTCTGTGGGGAATGTAAGATTATGCGATCGGACCCCTCCCCTAAAGAGCTGATCATGTTTCTGCATGCTCTGCGGTATAAGGGGGAGGATTTTGACTATTCTACTCAGTTGCCTGAATGGGCAGACGACCACTGGACAGAGGACTAAACGCCACATTATACAATTATTTCCTGCAGTTCATGGCCGAAAATAAAGAAACCACATTTATTTTATTCTGTAGAATCTCTTCTTTTTAAATAGGTTTTTCAGTTTTGTAAAACACCTGTTCCTCATCTGCAGTTTTTTTTTTTTAAAGTATATTCACCCTCCCCGGGTCCAGTGCTGTTGTCTGCAGCAATGTTGTCCTGCAGATAGCACTGCAACCACTGCACAGCAGCTCATGCTCCAGACACAAGGGGCAGTGGTGCTTAGGCCTCTTTCACACTTCAGTTATTTGGCGTCAGTCTAAAACCGCCATTTTCCTCAAATAACGGATCCGTCATTTTTTTTGACGGATCCGTTATTTTCCCATAGACTTGCATTAGTGACGGATTGTGACGGATGGTCGTCCGTTCCATCCGCCATGCGACGGATCCGTCGACATTTGGCGGACGTTTTCTGAAAATAGACGGACATTGGAACGTTTTTTGTCAACGCCGAAATGGCGGATCGCGACGGATCCGTCACGTCCGCCATTCCATAGAATGGGCGCCTATGGGCGACGGATCCGCCGCAACCGTTTTTTCGGCGGATCCGTCGCCCCAATCCGTTTTTTCAATTGCGCATGCTCCAAAAAGTAGATACTTCTCCCAGACAACCCCCAAGTAACGGATCCGTCAAAAAAACGGATCCGTTAGAACCGTTTTCGCAACAATTGTGACGGATCCGTCAATCCGTCACTATGTCGGTAGTGACTGACGCCAAAAGACTGAAGTGTGAAAGAGGCCTTAGCTGGACCTGGGAAGGGTACACTTAGGGGGCAGGAGTTTACCGGAACAGTCCTTTACTGTTTCTGTACAACCACAAATAGTTGTAGGAATATAACGGGTCACTAGTGGGAATGTTGGAAAGAGGAGCGATAACCGCTGTACACACTTGTCATCTGTTACCCCCAGTAGTCCGAGCACAGCTATTCTCTGCTAGCTTTCTTTGCCCTGATGGTAGAAGTAGACTTGTTGTGTGGCCAGAATAAGGCCGGCGTCACACTCCGCGTATAAAAATATGGGCCTTAATACGCAGAAAAGTCCCCAAAATAGTGGTCCGTATCTCCTCCGTAGGCAGGGTGTGTCAGCGTATTTTGTGCATGGCATCCTCCGTATGTAATCCGTATGGCATCCGTACTGCAAGATTATCTCGCAGGCTTGCAAAACCGACATACGGACATACAATGGATCCATGTTCTCAGAAAAACATAAAAACATATATACTGTGTGTATATGTATGTGTGTGTATGTATGTGTGTGTATATATATATATATACATAGATATATATATATATATATGTATATATATATATATATATATCTATCTATCTCATTGAGACACATATATGTATATATATTTCATCCAGCGCGAGACAGCTTTGAAGCTGGTAATTCAATTGCCGGCTTTTGCTATCTCCTACCTAAACCCGTCATGATATGAGACATGGTTTACATACAGTAAACCATCTAATATCCCCATTTTTTTTTTTTTGCATATTCCACACTACTAATGTTAGTAGTGTGTATGTGCAAAATTTGGGTGCTCTAGCTATTAAATTAAAGGGTTAAATGGCGGGAAAAAATGGTGTGGGCTCCCGCGCAATTTTCTCCGCCAGAGTAGTAAAGCCAGTGACTGAGGGCAGATATTAATAGCCTGGAGAGGGTCCATGGTTATTGCCCCCCCCTCTGGCTAAAAATCATCTGCCCCCAGCCACCCCAGAAAAGGCACATCTGGAAGATGCGCCTATTCTGGCACTTGGCCACTCTTCCCACTCCCGTGTAGCGGTGGGATATGGGGTAATGAAGGGTTAATGTCACCTTGCTATTGTAAGGTGACATTAAGCCAGATTAATAATGGAGAGGCGTCAATTATGACACCTATCCATTATTAATCCAATAGCATGAAATGGTTAAAAAAACACACACATTATTAAAAATTATTTTAATGAAATAAACACACAGGTTGTTTTAATATTTTATTACTCGCTCAATCCACCTGAAGACCCTCGCTCTGTAACAAAGGAAAAATAATAAACCAACAATATACATACCTTCCGTTGATCTATAACGTCCCACGATGTAAATCCATCTGAAGGGGTTAAAATATTTTACAGGCAGGAGCTCTGCTGTAATGCAGCTGTGCTGGTGGCTGTAAAACCCTGGGGAATGAAGGTCAATGACCTATAGTTGCCTTCATTCGCGGTGATGCGCCCTCTGCTGGTTGTCCTCCTATGAACTCGAGCCTGGAAGCTTTCCAGGAAAGTTCCCACGCTCGAGGGACATCCAGCAGAGGGCGCATCACCGCGACTGAAGGTAACTACAGGTCATTGACCTACATTACCTTCATTACCCGGGGTTTTGCAGGCAGGAGCACAGCTGCATTTTTATTTCATTAAAATAATTTTTAATGTGTGGTTTTTTTTAACCATTTCATGCTATTATTTTAATAATGGATAGGTGTCATAATTGACGCCTCTCCATTATTAATCTGGCTTAATGTCACCTTACAATAGCAAGATGACATTAACCCTTCATTACCCCATATCCCACTACAGCTACACGGGAATGGGAAGAGAGTGGCCAAGTGCCAGAATAGGCGCATCTAACCATGGACCCTCTCCAGGCTATTAACATCTGCCCTCAGTCACTGGCTTTACTACTCTGGCGTAGAAAATTGCGCGGGAGCCCACGCCAATTTTTTCTGCCATTTAACCCTTTAATTTAATAGCTAGAGCGCCCAAATTTTGCTCATACACACTACTAACATTAATAGTGTGGAATATGCAAAAAAATGGGGATATGAGATGATTTACTCTATGTAAACTATGTCTCATATCATGTCGGGTTTAGGAAGGAGATGGCACAAGCCGGCAATTGAATTACTGGCTTCCGGCCCTTGAATTACCGGCTTTTAAGCTATCTCGCGCTGGATGAAAAAGAATATATATATATATATATATATATATATATATATATCTATTCTATGTCTACACATTTATTCCACCTATTCTATTGTAAGCTGTCAGTGTGATTTTACTGTACACCGAACTGAATTGCCGGCTTTTATCTCTAACACCGCTGCGTATTTCTCGCAAGTCACACTGCTGGTCCGTGTGTAATCCGTATTTTTCTGGCTTCCATAGACTTTCATTGGCGTATTTTTTGCGCAATGCGGTGACAAATGCAGCATTCTGCGATTGTTCTACGGCCGTAGTAGACCGTATAATACGGATCAGTAAAATACGGCTGATAGGAGCTGAGCCATAGAGAAGCATTGTACCGTATGCAATCCGTATTTTCAGCACCTCTCTTACGTCCGTACTCGCTAGTGTGAGGCCGGCCTAATAATGTTTGGGATTAGGATGTATCCGACCCTTAAAAAACACACAAATCCTTTGTAGTTTGGGCTTTTACACGTGATTCCTCCCTTAGGTCTTATTTATACTTATATCTTCTGGTCAGTATATACAAGTCTGGGTCAGAATCTGCAGAGAGACCTAGAATGGGACGATTTCCTCCCTTCTGAATACCGGAGCTGCGCTTCACATCACCACCATCCATGATCCCAGAGTACTGCACAGTTTGGAGCGACAGCAGGTCTCCTGCGCAGAACTCCACTGCCTCAGCAGGGTGTAAGGATGGTAGTCGGAGGGGCTGCAACCACCTCCAAAGGGGCCGCCGCTGCCGTTATAACCTTGATGTGCATCCTCAGACGCACAGCTAAGAGCTAGTGATGAGTGAGTATACTCGTTGCTCGGGTGGTCTGAGTATTTGTAACTGCTCGGAGATTTAGTAAATCATGCAGCTGCCTCCACAAAAACTAAATCTCCAGAGCACTAACAAATACTCAGAGACTACCTGAGCGTGCTCGGGAAAACCCAAGCAACGAGTATACTCACTCATCACTAATAAGAACTATTGTGGGGCAGAGAACCACCGGCCCCCTAGGCCTCCACTGTGTGTTAGGCCCGCAGCAGCTGACATCAGCCATCATATTCCGCAGCGCTTTACAGTTTGTTTTTTTATTACAGTTTGTTTTTTTATCAAAACCGTCCCCGATGGGGCTCACAATCTACATTCCCTATCAGTATGTCTTTGGAATGTGGGAGGAAACAGGAGAGCCTGAAGGAAACCCACAGAAAACACAAACAGACAGACTCCTAGCAGATGTCCTTGGTGAGATTTGAACCCAGGATCCCAGCGCTGCAAGACTGCAGTGTTAACCACTGAGCCACTGTGCTGCCCAGAATGCTGCTGGGCATTATTAGTGTAGAGGGGCCACAATGGAGGGCATTGTTAGTGTATGGGGCCACAGTGTGGGACAATATTAGTATATGGGGGCCACAATGGAGGACATTATTAGTGTATGGGGCCACAATGGGGAACCATATTAGTATATGGGGACAATATTAGTGTATGGGGCCACAATGGAATACATTATTAGTGTATGGGGGCCACAATGGAGGACATTATTAATGTATGGAGCCACAATGTGGAACCATATTAGTATATGGGGGACAATATTAGTGTATGGGGGCCTCAATGGAAGACGTTATTAGTGTATGGGGGCCACAATGGAGGACATTATTAGTGTATGGGGGCCACATGGGAGGGCATTTCAGTATGGGGCCACAATGGAGGATGTTATTAGTGTATGGGGCCACAATGGGGAACCATATTAGTATATGGGGACAATATTCGTGTATGGGGCCACAATGGAAGACATTATTAGTGTATGGGGGCCACAGTGCGGAACATTATTACTGTATGGGGGGGCCACAGTGCGGAACATTATTAATGTACTAGATGGTGGCTCGATTCTAACGCATCGGGTACTCTAGAACAGGGGTATCAAACTGCATTACTCGAAGGCCGCAAACCATGCGTGTTTTCAAGATTTCCTTAGCATTGCACAAGGTGCTGCAATCATTGTGTGTAGGTGATTAAATTATCACGTGCAGTACAAGGAAATCCTGAAAACATGACCTCTTTGCAGCCCTCGAGGAATGCAGTTTGACACCCCTGCTCTAGAATATGTAAGTATGTATATAGCAGCCACATAGTATATAGCACAGGCCACGTAGTATATAGGAGCCATGTAGTATATAGCAGACAAATACTACGTGGCCTGTGCTATATACTATGTGGCTGCTATATACATACATATTGTAGAATACCCGATGTGTTAATACAGGCCACACAATATATAACAGTGGCCACGCAGTGTAAAACACAGCCACGTACTATATAACACAGCCCACGCAGTATATAGCAGCCACGCAGTATATAACACAGGCGACATAGTATATAACACAGGCCATGCAGTATATAAGAGACAACCGAAAAGATAATGAACACCAGACCTAAAATATAACAACTTTATTGAGAAAAAATTCTAAAATGTTACACATAAATACTAAAAACAAAAGTAAAAAGATGCAATGGAGAAGAGAGAGGTAAACCTAGTACCATGCACGGTTACAGCTATCAAATGGGGAGCAAATCAGCAATAATATGTCAGAAAACCGTACATATAAACATATATATCAACTCCCAAAGGTATAGCAACTACAAACTCTAGGCCCGAAACCAGATCGTAGTATAAGATAGTAATGGTAAAAGGTGGGCAACTACACCAGGGAGAGAGCTCCAAGAAAATATATATGCAGACAGCAGGGTGGTACAGGTAATAAGTTTGATGGTATAAACCGAGTATTGAAATACAGGTACTGAATGGTGTCTCACCCTATAATGGCACATCCATACAAATACACTAAGAAAATTAGTCCCATGTATAAAGAAAGAGAAAGGACTGTGCCAAAACATATGCCTGCCAAGTAGCTAGAGGGGAGAAAGGATTGAAGAAGATCCGATATAATGTAAACCATATACCAACCTCCTGCTGATCCCGTGCGTGGACAAGAGGCCCCGACGCGTGTTTCGCAAATATGGCTTCTTCGGGGGGCGCGCTAATGAGGGGTGAGGTGAGGGTCCTTATATACAAGACAGTTAAAAACTCCAGGCGGCAATGGCGGCGCTAACCCGGGCACGGCAATGGCTGGAGTCGGCGTCCAACGTCACGCGGCCGCGCCCTGCACTGACGCGTCAGTGAGAGGGGCCAGCCGCTACACATAAGTCCACGTACACATACCTGACTGAGCGGTGATGGTGGAAGGGCAGGGAGGGAGGTGAGGAAAAGTGCTCGTGAAGAAACCGGACACAACTGTAGTGAGAGGTAAATAAGAAAAATGTGAGATTGTGCGAGTATCCATACAGACTTATTATAATAAAAGATGCCGGACTGAGCAGCACCTTTATCACATGACACAGGTGTGATAAAATGAAAGAACACACACCTATAGTAAAGTACATAGAGGATAGTGAGTGTGATAGAAGCAGGGAAATACCCTGTATATATTAACAATTTATTACTGAATAATATGAATAATCGATAAATATATATCTCTAGAGGTACCAGTTAAGGGCCAAAACACTATAATGTGAGAATAATACGTTTTTGATAAAAAATCGATAAAAATGGGAAAATGTAATAGTAGCACAAAAAATCCTAATGCACAAGGGTGAGAAAAATAAAGAATTATTAAGATTAAAAAATATATGCAAAAATATATGAAAAAGTAATAATGACCTATCAGGGCTATCTGTAAGCATAAGTACGTACTCAAACAAGAATAATAGTGATATAATAATTTAAGTCAAAGGACACTGAATAGTGCATGTGAATAAGAAAAGCACTAAAAGCGTAAATTCATATTTAAATGGCCAAAAATAGGTACCGCTAATGTACGGGAACACCTAACACGGGAGTGTGAAGAAAAAAATATAATAAAATAACCACCAAAAATTTAAATAATTTAAATAATTGAGTACATAAGAATTCTTGACTTTTCTGATAGAAGATTCTGTCGACATTTCCTGGGATCATAAAAGGAGGGAGTTAAAGGACGAAACACTGGCCACGTCATATAAAGCACAGGCCACGCAGTATATAGCAGTGGCCATGTAGTATAGAACATAGCCCACATATATAGCACAGCCACATAGTATATAACACTGCCCACGTAGTATATAGTACTGCCCATATAGTATATAACACTGCCTATGTAGTATATAGCAGCCACGCGGTATCTAACACAGCCCACGTAGTATACCGCAGTGTGGGCACCATATCCCTGTTATAAAAATAATTAAAATAAAAAATAGTTATATACTCACCCCTGGGATCCAGTGAAGCTCCGGCGATACGCGCGCTGCTGCTGCCATCTTCCGTTCCCAGGATGCATTGCGAAATTACACAGATGACTTAGCGGTTTCACGAGACTGCTAAGTCTTCTGGGTAATTTCGTAATGCATCGCCGGGAGCGGAAGATGGCGGCCGGTGCGAGCGGCTCGGCGGTCTATGGAGGGTGAGTATAGAAGGTTTTTTGTTTTTTTATTATTTTTAACATTACATTTTTTTACTATTGATGCCGCATAGGCAGCATCAATAGTAAAAAGTTGGGGACACACAGAGTTAATAGCAGCGGTTACGGAGTGCGTTACCCGCGGCATAACGCGGTCCGTTACCGCCGGCATTAACCCTGCGTGAGCGGTGACTGGAGGGGAGTATGCGGGCACCGGGCACTGACTGTGGGGAATAAGGAGCGGCCATTATCTTCCGGACTGTGCCCGTCGCTGATTGGTCGTGGCTGTTGTGCCGTGACCAACTTGGATTTCAGCAACTTGGATTTCCATGACAGACAGAGGCCGTGACCAATGAATATCCGTGACAGACAGACAGACGGAAGTGACCCTTAGACAATTATATAGTAGATGGGAAATGCCATAAAAAAAGCTCATAAAGGCCAGAATTGCTGCTTCACAGTCACTTCAACCTCCCCCGCGGCGCCCCCTCCACCCCACGGACAGAGGTGACGCTTGTCCTGATTTGGAGACATAAGTCACTTATTGTGTGGTGGGCCGCGCTCGCCCTCCCAGCAGAGCCCTGATCTCGGGTCATTTCTACCTTATCACCAACACCAGAAAACAAATGGTGCTATTACATTTTATTTCGCCATTTTCCATAAAACGATTTCCATATATTACTCCCTTCACTTACCAAGCAATCTGCCGCCATTCCAGCGACTAGTCACGTCACCACCGCAACCAGTCGCTGCCAGTGTCGGCAACAGTGGTGTGCCTCTGAAGCCAGTGATTGGTTGCAGCGGTCACATAGGTAGATTTCTCAGGTAAATAATGTGCTTTTCACTATTTTATGCAATTCCTTCCCGCTTATTACATTTTTCATTCATTTATATAAGGTTCTAAAGAAGATATAAACTTGAGGTGATTCTACTGAAAAAAAAAATTAACAAGAACATACGACGAGGATGGGATTCGAACCCACGCGTGCAGAGCACAATGGATTAGCAGTCCATCGCCTTAACCACTCGGCCACCTCGTCATGTGTGGGGAAGTGCTGATCTCCATCCACATAGCAGTGTCTACGCAGGCGCAGTACACCCCATTGTACCTGACGGTGGCAGCTGTAGGGAGCGGCAGCCTGAGGTAGTGACGTGAGACCCTGAGACACGCGCTAGATATACATACACTCAGAGTCTGCCGTGTTTGTACAGGGGCGTGGCGGGACGTCGGCCAATCTGAAAGGGTGGGCGCGTCCAGGGTCTGGAGCGGGTAAATTTCAAACATGGAACCAACAGCTGCGCTGTGACAGTCACTCAGTCCGGATACAACTGCCGACGGTTACCGGGAGCGGAGGGGGAGGCGCGGCGGAGCTCACCGGCCCTGCTGTATTCATCCTGGTGTCGCCGTGTGTACGAGGTACAGATAGCTGCTAGCGGTACAGTGCGGCGGCCGCAAAGTGAGACTGCTGTGCGGGGCCTGCACCGAGGGCTGTGTCACCGGCCGAGGTAGGGATGTGCGTGTATCTATATATATATATATATATATATATATATATATATCTATCTATCTATATATATATATATATATATATATATATATATATCGTGTCTGTATATATATCGTGTTATATATATATATATATTATACTAGAAGGTGGCCCGATTCTAACGCATCGGGTATTCTAGAATATGCATGTCCACGTAGTATATTGCTCAGCCCACGGAGTGTGTTGCCCGGCCCACGGAGTGTGTTGCCCGGCCCACGGAGTGTGTTGCCCGGCCCACGGAGTGTGTTGCCCGGCCCACGGAGTGTGTTGCCCGGCCCACGGAGTGTGTTGCCCGGCCCACGGAGTGTGTTGCCCGGCCCACGGAGTGTGTTGCCCGGCCCACGAAGTGTGTTGCCCGGCCCACGGAGTGTGTTTCCCGGCCCACGGAGTGTGTTTCCCGGCCCACGGAGTGTGTTTCCCGGCCCACGGAGTGTGTTTCCCGGCCCACGGAGTGTGTTTCCCGGCCCGGGATAACAATGTGACCGGTAGTCTGAAATCCTAAGATTAGTCGGTGGTTCTTATGAAGGACACATGAGTTCTCCTGTGTATGGGAGAGTTGGCTGTGATGGAAGCTTTGTTCAGCCGGCTGCCATCTAGTGTGTATGGCCGCCTAAGTCATCGCCTCGGTAGTGTTACTTGGCTTACCTTTAGGAGGCATCACCCCATGCACCAATGTCTAGTAACGTGTGGTGCTTTGGTCTCAGCCGTCCGCTCGTGGCCCCACTCTGACCGGCTGCCAGTTGGCCCATACCGCGGTCACTTCTAGAATAGGAGTATCTTCGTATGTTCTGGTTTAGAAGGATGTAACCGTAGCTTATATCTCCGTACAGGACACTGGCACATAGATCTACAATAAAATGGAGGGGAAACCACTCCTGCAGAGCAGGTAAGAGCCTACACCGTCCCACCATCATTTAAAGTGATGGTTTCTCTTAAAGGGCTTTTGTTATCATAATCATCATTATATATGGGTAAAATTGCAATGTGCTTGTGTAAACAAGTGATTTACCTCTTATTAAAGGGAACCTGTTAGTTAATTCTTGCCGGTCAGTGATCAGAGCCTGGGTGCACCATTGCAGCCAGCTGTGTATTTCTGAAGAGCTGGACCTGGCGTATACTGGCAGGGAGGTGATTGACAGGTCTCCCAACATATGAAAACAGACTTTCTAAACCAAACCTCCTCTTTACAGCTTTCTTGAGAAGAATCCTTCCTAATATTCTTTTTTGCCTTCCAGTGAACGTATTGAGCGAGGCCACCGTAGGAGACTTTCTTCGGTATGTCACTGCAAGATATCTTTTTGTTGTCTTGCTTAAAGTTTTATGCCCTTAACCCCTTTCTGCCATTAGACGTACTATTGCGTCCATGTGCGGTGGGCTTTACTTCCCAAGGACGCAATAGTACGTCATATGCGATCGGCAGCGCTCACGGGGGGAGCGCCGCCGATCGCGGCCGGGTGTCAGCTGTTTATCGCAGCTGACATCCGGCACTATGTGCCAGGAGCGGTCACGGACCGCCCCCGGCACATTAACCCCCGGCACACCGCGATCAAAGATGATCGCGATGTGCCGGCGGTACAGGGAAGCACCGCGCAGGGAGGGGGCTCCCTGCGGGCTTCCCTGAGCCCCCCGCAGCAACGCGATGTGATCGCGTTGCTGCGAGGGTCTCACCTCCCTCCCTGCTCCCTCCAGCCCCGGATCCAAGATGGCCGCGGATCCGGGTCCTGCAGGGAGGGAGGTGGCTTCACAGAGCCTGCTCAGAGCAGGCACTGTGAAGCAGCCTGCACTCCTATCAGATCAGTGATCTGACAGAGTGCTGTGCAAACTGTCAGATCACTGATCTGTGATGTCCCCCCCTGGGACAAAGTAAAAAAGTAAAAAAAAAAAATTTCAAATGTGTAAAAAAAAATAAAAAAAAATATTCCAAAATAATGAAAAAAAAATAAAAATATTATTCCCATAAATAAATTTCTTTATCTAAATAAAAAAAAAAAAACAATAAAAGTACACATATTTAGTATCGCCGCGTCCGTAACGGCCCGACCTATAACACTGGCCCACTAGTTAACCCCTTCAGTAAACACCGTAAGAAAAAAAAAAAAAAAGAGGCAAAAAACAACGCTTTATTATCATACCGCCGAACAAAAAGTGGAATAACACGCGATCAAAAAGACAGATATAACTAACCATGGTACCGCTGAAAACGTCATCTTGTCCCGCAAAAAACGAGCCGCCATACAGCATCATCAGCAAAAAAATAAAAAAGTTATAGTCCTGAGAATAAAGCGATGCAAAAATAATTATTTTTTCTATAAAATAGTTTTTATCGTATAAAAGCGCCAAAACATAAAAAAATGATATAAATGAGGTGTCGCTGTAATCGTACTGACCTGAAGAATAAAACTGCTTCATCAATTTTACCAAACGCGGAACGGTATAAACGCCTCCCCCAATAGAAATTAATGAATAGCTGGTTTTTGGTCATTCTGCCTCACAAAAATCGGAATAAAAAGCGATCAAAAAATGTCACGTGCCCGAAAATGTTACCAATAAAAACATCAACTCGTCCCGCAAAAAACAAGACCTCACATGACTCTGTGGACCAGAATATAGAAAAATTATAGCTCTCAAAATGTGGTAACGCAAAAAATATTTTTTGCAATAAAAAGCGTCTTTCAGTGTGTGACGGCTGCCAATCATAAAAATCCGCTAAAAAACCCGCTATAAAAGTAAATCAAACCCCCCTTCATCACCCCCTTAGTTAGGGAAAAATTAAAAAAATGTATTTATTTCCATTTTCCCATTAGGGCTAGGGTTAGGGCTAGGGTTAGGGCTAGGGTTAGGGCTAGGGTTAGGGCTAGGGTTAGGGCTAGGGTTAGGGCTAGGGTTAGGGCTAGGGTTAGGGCTAGGGTTAGGGCTAGGGTTAGGGCTAGGGTTAGGGCTAGGGTTAGGGCTAGGGTTAGGGCTAGGGTTAGGATTAGGGTTAGGGCTAGGGCTACAGTTTGGGTTGGGGCTAAAGTTACAGTTAGGGTTTAGATTACATTTACGGTTGGGAATAGGGTTGGGATTAGGGTTAGGGGTGTGTCAGGGTTAGAGGTGTGGTTAGGGTTACTGTTGGGATTAGGGTTAGGGATGTGTTTGGATTAGGGTTTCAGTTATAATTGGGGGGTTTCCACTGTTTAGACACATCAGGGGCTCTCCAAACGCGACATGGCGTCCGATCTCAATTCCAGCCAATTCTGCGTTGAAAAAGTAAAACAGTGCTTCTTCCCTTCCGAGCTCTCCCGTGTGCCCAAACAGGGGTTTACCCCAACATATGGGGTATCAGCGTACTCAGGACAAATAGGACAACAACTTTTGGGGTCCAATTTCTCCTGCTACCCTTGGGAAAATACAAAACTCGGGGCTAAAACATATTTTTTGTGGGAAAAAAAAAGATTTTTTATTTTCACGGCTCTGCGTTATAAACTGTAGTGAAACACTTGGGGGTTCAAAGTTCTCACAACACATCTAGATTAGTTCCCTGGGGGGTCTAGTTTCCAATATGGGGTCACTTGTGGGGGGTTTCTACTGTTTAGGTACATTAGGGGTTCTGCAAACGCAACATGACGTCCCATCTCAATTCCAGTCAATTTTGCATTGAAAAGTCAAACGGCGCTCCTTCCCTTCCGAGCTCTCCCATCCGCCCAAACAGTGGTTTACCCCCACATGTGGGGTATTGGCATACTCAGGACAAATTGTACAACAATGTTTGGGGTCCATTTTCTCCTGTTACCCTTGGTAAAATAAAACAAATTGGAGCTGAATTAAATTTTTTGTGAAAAAAAGTTAAATGTTCATTTTTATTTAAACATTCAAAAAATTCCTGTGAAGCACCAGAAGGGTTAATAAACTTCTTGAATATGGTTTTGAGCACCTTGAGGGGTGTAGTTTTTAGAATGGTGTCACACTTGGGTATTTTCTATCATATAGACCCCTCAAAATGACTTCAAATGAGATGTGGTCCCTAAAATAAAATGGTGTTGTAGAAATGAGAAATTGCTGGTCAACTTTTAACCCTTATAACTCCCTAACAAAAAAAAA
Source organism: Ranitomeya imitator (assembly GCF_032444005.1). Taxonomy (NCBI): domain Eukaryota; kingdom Metazoa; phylum Chordata; class Amphibia; order Anura; family Dendrobatidae; genus Ranitomeya; species Ranitomeya imitator. The sequence continues at coordinate 670,882,716 of NC_091282.1, forward strand.
TTTTGGTTCCAAAATTGTGCTGATGTAAAGTAGACATGTGGGAAATGTTACTTATTAAGTATTTTGTGTGACATATCTCTGTGATTTAATTGCATAAAAATTCAAAGTTGGAAAATTGCGAAATTTTCATAATTTTCGCCAAATTTCCGTTTTTTTCACAAATAAACGCAGGTACTATCAAATAATTTTTACCATTGTCATGAAGTACAATATGTCACGAGAAAACAATGTCCGAATAACCAGGATCCATTGAAGCGTTCCAGAGTTATAACCTCATAAAGGGACAGTGGTCAGAATTGTAAAAATTGGCCCGGTCATTAACGTGCAAACCACCCTTGGGGGTAAAGGGGTTAAATCATGAACGGTTAAGTGTAAAGTCCTCAAAGTGCTTGGTATTGTATAAAAATCCCTCAGATTTTTTTTAAATTTATTTACTGCTTATTACCTTCCACTGAACATAAGCGAATATCGTCGGATCCCTCCTTATTCGGCTCGCTAATAGCGCTTATTGAGTAGCTCCATCTGGAACCCGGATACATGGAGCACTCTTAAGGTACCTTCACATTAAGCGACGCTGCAGCGATACCGACAACGATCCGGATCGCTGCAGCGTCGCTGGAGAGCTGTCACACAGACCGCTCTCCAGCGACCAACGATGTCGGTAACCAGGGTAAACATCGGGTAACTAAGCGCAGGGCCGCGCTTAGTAACCCGATGTTTACCCTGGTTACCATCCTAAAAGTAAAAAAAAACAAACACTACATACTTGCCTACAGCCGTCTGTCCTCCAGCGCTGTGCTCTGCTCTCCTCCTGTACTGTCTGTGTGAGCACAGCGGCCGGAAAGCAGAGCGGTGACGTCACGGCTCTGCTTTCCGGCTCACAGCCAGTGCAGGAGGAGAGCAGAGCACAGCGCTGGAGGACAGACAGCGGTAGGTAAGTATGTACTGTTTGTTTTTTTTACTTTTAGGATGGTAACCAGGGTAAACATCGGGTTACTAAGCGCGGCCCTGCGCTTAGTTACCCGATGTTTACCCTGGTTACCAGTGAAGACATCGCTGGATCGGTGTCACACACGCCGATCCAGCGATGTCAGCAGGAGTCCAGCGACGAAATAAAGTTCTGGACTTTATTCAGCGACCAACGATCTCCCAGCAGGGGCCTGATCATTGGTCGCTGTCACACACAACGATTTCATTAACGATATCGTTGCTACGTCACAAAAAGCAACGATATCGTTAACAATATCGTTATGTGTGAAGGTACCTTTAATAATCAGCTGTTTGGTACCGCAGCTGCATGTGTCATGGCTGTGTGACAGTTGGAACACACAGGCTCTCTATGTAATGCGATGTGCCTGTCACACAACCGTGACACATGTATCTTTGGCGCCAAACAGCTGATTATCGGGTGCGCTCCTGGTTCCCACTGCAACTATTCAGTTGCGGCCACACTAGCACTTTAGATACTGCGAGATAAAGTTTACAACACAATATGAGACATTGTCTCTCCATTAGGGGTTTGTCCTTGGTCTTGTGTGTGTGTGTGTGTTTCTGTGTGTCCCATTTTTTTTGGTATGTCTTGTAGGGTGATATAGGGACTTTAGTGATATCGAAGAAACAAGCTGGTCCTACGGGCTTCAGGGCTCTGAAACGAGCTGGTCCTACCGGTTTCAGGGCTTGTGCGTTCTTCTGAAACAAGCTGGTCCTACCGGCTTCAGGGCTTGCGCACTCCCCTGAAACGAGCTGGTCCTACCGGTTTCAGGGCTCGTGCGTTCTTCTGAAACAAGCTGGTCCTACCGGCTTCAGGGCTTGCGCACTCCCCTGAAACGAGCTGGTCCTACCGTCTTCAGGGCTCCTCTGAAACGAGCTGGTCCTACCGTCTTCAGGGCTCACGCACTCTTCTGAAATGAGCTGGTCCTACCGGCCTCAGGGCTTGCGCTCTCTTCTGAAACGAGCTGGTCCTCCCGGCTTCAGGGTTCCTCTGCTCCTCTGAAACGAGCTGGTCCTCCCAGTTTCTGGGCTCCTCTGCTCTGAAACGAGCTGGTCCTACCGGTTTCAGGGCTCGTGCGCTCTTCTGAAACAAGCTGGTCCTACCGGCTTCAGGGCTTGCGCACTCCCCTGAAACGAGCTGGTCCTACCGTCTTCAGGGCTCCTCTGAAACGAGCTGGTCCTACCGTCTTCAGGGCTCACGCACTCTTCTGAAATGAGCTGGTCCTACCGGCCTCAGGGCTTGCGCTCTCTTCTGAAACGAGCTGGTCCTCCCGGCTTCAGGGTTCCTCTGCTCCTCTGAAACGAGCTGGTCCTCCCAGTTTCTGGGCTCCTCTGCTCTGAAACGAGCTGGTCCTACCGGTTTCAGGGCTCGTGCGCTCTTCTGAAACAAGCTGGTCCTACCGGCTTCAGGGCTTGCGCACTCCCCTGAAACGAGCTGGTCCTACCGTCTTCAGGGCTCACGCACTCTTCTGAAATGAGCTGGTTCTTCCGGCTTCAGGGCTTGCGCTCTCTTCTGAAACGAGCTTGTCCTACCGGCTTCAGGGTTCCTCTGCTCCTCTGAAACGAGCTGGTCCTCCTGGCTTCAGGGCTCCTCTGCTCTGAAACAAGCTGGTCCTACTAGTTTCAGGGCTTGTGCGCGCTTCTGAAACGAGCCGGTCCTACCGGCTTCAGGGCTTGCTCTTCTGAAAGGAGCTGGTCCTACCGGCTTCAGGGCTCCTCTGAAATGAGCTGGTCCTACCGGCCTCAGGGCTTGCGCTCTCTTCTGAAACGAGCTGGTCCTCCCGGCTTCAGGGTTCCTCTGCTCCTCTGAAACGAGCTGGTCCTCCTGGCTTCAGGGCTTGTGCGCGCTTCTGAAACGAGCCGGTCCTACCGGCTTCAGGGCTTGCTCTTCTGAAAGGAGCTGGTCCTACCGGCTTCAGGGCTTGTGAGCTCTTCTGAAACGAGCTTGTCCTACCGGCTTCAGGGTTCCTCTGCTCCTCTGAAACGAGCTGGTCCTGCCGGTTTCAGGGCTCCTCTGCTCCTCTGAAACGAGCTGGTCCTACCGGTTTCAGGGCTCGTGCGCTCTTCTGAAACAAGCTGGTCCTACCGGCTTCAGGGCTTGCGCACTCCCCTGAAACGAGCTGGTCCTACCGTCTTCAGGGCTCCTCTGAAACGAGCTGGTCCTACCGTCTTCAGGGCTCATGCACTCTTCTGAAATGAGCTGGTTCTTCCGGCTTCAGGGCTTGCGCACTCCTCTGAAACGAGCTGGTCCTACCGTCTTCGGGGCTCCTCTGAAACGAGCTGGTCCTACCGTCTTCGGGGCTCCTCTGAAACGAGCTGGTCCTACCGTCTTCGGGGCTCCTCTGAAACGAGCTGGTCCTACCGTCTTCGGGGCTCCTCTGAAACGAGCTGGTCCTACCGTCTTCGGGGCTCCTCTGAAACGAGCTGGTCCTACCGTCTTCGGGGCTCCTCTGAAACGAGCTGGTCCTACCGTCTTCGGGGCTCCTCTGAAACGAGCTGGTCCTACCGTCTTCGGGGCTCCTCTGAAACGAGCTGGTCCTACCGTCTTCGGGGCTCCTCTGAAACGAGCTGGTCCTACCGTCTTCGGGGCTCCTCTGAAACGAGCTGGTCCTACCGTCTTCGGGGCTCCTCTGAAACGAGCTGGTCCTACCGTCTTCGGGGCTCCTCTGAAACGAGCTGGTCCTACCGTCTTCGGGGCTCCTCTGAAACGAGCTGGTCCTACCGTCTTCGGGGCTCCTCTGAAACGAGCTGGTCCTACCGTCTTCGGGGCTCCTCTGAAACGAGCTGGCCCTACCGTCTTCGGGGCTCCTCTGAAACGAGCTGGCCCTACCGTCTTCGGGGCTCCTCTGAAACGAGCTGGTCCTACCGTCTTCGGGGCTCCTCTGAAACGAGCTGGTCCTACCGTCTTCGGGGCTCCTCTGAAACGAGCTGGTCCTACCGTCTTCGGGGCTCCTCTGAAACGAGCTGGTCCTACCGTCTTCGGGGCTCCTCTGAAACGAGCTGGTCCTACCGTCTTCGGGGCTCCTCTGAAACGAGCTGGTCCTACCGTCTTCGGGGCTCCTCTGAAACGAGCTGGTCCTACCGTCTTCGGGGCTCCTCCGCTTTCAGCTTTGTAGTGCGTATAATGCAGACTGGCAGTGTGACCATGGTGCTGGTCTGAACTGTTGATCAGTCGAGCAAACCACCTCCAGCAATCTGGGAGGCAGGGGAGAGGTGACGTCCTGCTCTACAAGAGGCACACACTCCTTTAAGAATTTATAGCAAAAGTTGTTCCAGGAAAATGGTTATTCATGATGTGGTGCAGTCTGCACGTAGGAATATGCCTTACATGGGTTGTCACTACTGGACCACCCCAGCGTAGGCCAATAAAGACCCAAATTTAAAATAAAAGCAGTATAGACTCTCCTCTTGCAATGGCACTGTTCCTGTTGGTGACATATTATTGTTGTGTGCCATCTGCAGCGGCCACTAATCATCTGACCTAGTGGACAACCCTCTTTAATGCTTTACTAGACCCTATTTTGTTCTTAGGATGGGTCATCCATAAGTGTTTGCCCCACTTATTGGCAAACACTCTTGTCATGGAAAGTCCGGATCCGAAACACCAGAATCTATTGCTTTCTTGTAATACACCCCATGATTTCATCCCGTGATGAGGATTTCTTGTATTTCAGATTTTAAAATCGACACACAGTCCTGTGGAAGATGCTGGAAGGGGGAAGGAACCCAGTCAGGTCAGTGGTTTTTGCAAAGTCACCCAAATCCATTGTCATGGTCTTCTAATTTCTACTGTAGTGCGATGTTCCCTGTTTTATACTAAATTGTACTTGTAGGCAAAAAAACTTCTGAGAGGGGACAACCACTTTTATGGTGGGATGGAAATAATCATAACTGACCAATGTTTACGTTCTCGGTCTTCAGTGGTACCAAGTGTTCGCTGCTGTGACACATTTCTGTGCATCTTTACTATTTTTTATTTTTGCCAAAGGGAGAATGAATAATTCTGTCCCGTTATTTCCATCCATAGGAACCAAATATTGAAAATCGACAGAAAAGCTCTCGCCGGGTGAGCTTCGCCGAGACTATAAGGTACTGTAAATATTATATTTTGGGGCCCATATGACATCTCAATTACTTTTTATTGAATTTCTTTAGGGAGATGTGGCAACAAACTGCAACCCCCCCCCCCGAACAAACTTGAACCTTCTCATCTGAATTGCAGTATATTTTAAATCATTATTTGTAAGTCAAAACCAGGAGTGGAACAATCAGAGGAAAAATATAATAGAAACATATGCACCACTTCTGCATTTATCGCCCACTCCTGGTTTTAGCTTACAAGTACTGATGTAAAATACTGACCAAATACTGAATGTGGCCTAAGTGTGACTGCTGTTCTCCTTTGAAGTCCAGTCTCTGGGGTGAGCATCACAGGAGGATGAAGATGGCAGCCATGGAGGGCCTTCATCAGATAACCCAACGGCTCACTGTAGTTGCATGGTGGGGGAGTGATGGGAGTCGGCACACACACACCGACAAGAAGGCCGTTTCAATCCTATGTGCCAAGTATAACGTGAGCTTGGTGCCTGGGCCATACTCCCTGCAGCAACCTATGATGAGTTTCACAGATCAAGGGGAAAAGAAAATATATATTCACAATTCTCTTGCCTACATTGCAAGAGAGGTTGGAGTTTACACTAAGGGTATCTTCATTGGCAATTCCCCCTCTCATGTTGTATCTTTCTCTATTGGTGAGGTGTTATTTAGTTTTGGGTGCTAGCTCATTACTGGCTGTGCTACATACCAGCTTTATTATGGCTTTGTTTGGTGGAATTGCCCTCTTACACCTATGATTTACCCCTCGTGCTGTCCACCGCTCTTTTGGGCACATACATGTGCCGCATTGCTGCATGTCTCTCATGTTTTACCTTGTACCTGTTTGTTGTTCAATTACAATAAATTACATTTAATATTTTGGACTATAAACTGTTGTTGGCGCTTTGTTTTTTCTTGTTGAATTTTGCAGTTTGTCCATAGATGCATTGGGGTGACGATTTGGCTTTAATAATCTTTGGGCCTTTTTCTAACTATCCATCTCCCGATTGCATATGATATTGCTTTTAATTCCATGTGCAAAAATAGTTTGATGGCGTGGGGGGCAGCATTTAATTTTATCTAGAAAACCAGTCTTGACCACTATTTTGTTCTTTTTCCAGAGTGTTCACACCAGAGCTGCAGTCAGCCGGATCAGATGATAAAGAAAATGAAGGTAATCTATGTACATTTTTCAGGTGAAACATTGCACACTAACCTAAAATACATTTAAAGGGGTTTCCCACAGCTAAAAATCTGAAATGTAATGGCTACAAATGAGTGAATGGACTTTTCAGGAGCCAGGCTCTGCAGCCACATAGGTAGCCCTCAGCTTCCGGATGGGAGTTCTGTGACCTGTCCTCTACATTCGAGTCCCCCAGCGTCTCTTCTGCTTAGTAAACTCACTGCAGCACCCCTTGTCCATTATATACTGCCTCTTTAAATTAGAAGCTGCCTGATTTCATGGTTCGCAGCTTAATCGTTCGATTTTTGTGAGTTGCTGCTGAACCTACTGCCAAGAAACTGCTCTACTGCCATCACTGTGTGACAGGCCCTGGCAGGGCTCTAGTGAAGCTTCTTAGTGTCTGCATTGTATAGGTCATTGAGCAACCTCATTCCGGTATGTTGTAGAAATGGGTTTTTAGCCCTTTATTGGATCCGCTATAGGGAATATCTTTTTATGCCTTATTCATTTTTGACATTTTTGAGGTGACTTCAAGCAGCACGTCATCATAAATTATTGGATTACACTCAACTCACCTGACCCCTGCAGCCAGTTACAGGTTGCAGCGGAACAGTGACACCACCACAAAGCTATCTGCTCTGGATCCAGGTGGGTCGCAGAAGGGAATTATGGGTTTTGCATATTCAGTCTCCTGGGCCCAGTGATTTTTGTTTTGCCCAGACAACTCCTTTAAGAGCATATAGGATATCAGGTTATCTTATATTAAACGGTTTCATGTTCAGACTTGTTATCCTTTTTTTTTTTTTTTTTTTTTATAATATATATAGGTTATACGTCTAGCAATTCCTGCACCAATATGTAAGTATAAGTTTTTGCTGCTTTTGTGGGAAGGGAAATGATTTACTTTGCTGATTTTCTAGTGGAATCTGAAAATATAATAAAAGAAAAAAAATTATTGGTGTTAAAATCCCCTGAAGGATTTTGCTATAGATCCACAGGTAATAAAACATTTATTGTGGATTTTTGCTTCTCCCATTTGAAGTCAATGGAAAAATAATATGCAACAAATCGATTACAGATACCCTATCAAAATTGTCATGCTGTGGATTTAAAGAGGTTGTCCACTACTATTTACATTGTTGACCTATCTTACGGATAGGTCATCGAGGTCTGATCGGTAGGGGTCTGGCAGGCAGCACCACTACCGTTCCGCGGTCATCGGTGACGGGAATACTCGCTTGTAGAGCTGACCATCTTCTGATTGTGAACCAGAAACACATGGGCTACTTGCCCAATGAACAAGTTTGTAGGAACCTGTTCACGCACCACCAAGAAACTTGAAGACACAAAAGAGCACAGTGAGGTCAAAAATACTCTGTTGTAAAAAAAGGAGTCCACCACTCCTTATGGGTCATTTGCATCAAAGCTGTTCCATCCAGCATGTCTACATGAAAATTCCCTCTCTGAACCCTGCTTATACAGGTACTATACAGATGATCAGGTTTTTAAATACATCAGATAGGGATTATATACATTAGGTAGGACTGCTTTATATGGGTATACCTTGACGATTGGTGGAGCAGCTTGGTATACGTTTTTTTGCAAAAAAAATGTATCAACTAAATACCCTGTTTTTCCATCTTTTGACTAGCACTTGCTTATTACTGTGATTGTTGTAAAAAAAAAAAAAAAAAGAGTATTTTTGACCTCACTGTGCTCTTTTGCATCTTCTGATTGTGCAGTACTCTGCGGTGGCCACTACTACCTCATATTGATGTGAATATGCGGATGTGCCGTCCCCTCCTCGGTCACTATCAGAAGTCTGCCCCTGACCATCGGACATTGATGACCTATCCTAAGGATAGGCCATCAATACTACAATAGTGGACATCCTCTTTAACTGTTTGAATCGTAGCGCCATTTATGCATGGAAAGAAGATCTGTCCCATCCAATAGCTTGAACCCACCTAGCCATTATAAAAACTAATTTGCAGAGGACCTGTCACTTGCTCATTCTGTGAGCTCCCCTGATTCTGTTATCTGTTTCACTGCGTCTTTCCATTAGAGATATTCACATTTGTTGTTTTTGGAGCACAGTATGTGAAATCTCTGGTTGCAGACCAACTGAGTTTTTGTTCAGAGCCGCCTTTGGGGGTGCATATTTCACGCCTCTCTCCCAAATGCTGCCAATCACAGCTCAGGCGTCTGAGACTGCAAGATCGGCTATTGATCTCATTGGTAGTATCTGGGAAGATGCATGCCCCTAAAGAAGACTATAAAGAAATGTCCAGCTGGTCCGCAGGCAGAGATTTCACATAGTGCGCTCCAGAAGAATAAGTGATAATATCTCTGCAATGGAGCGATGCAGTGCAAATCTTGTGGGGGGGGGGGGGGGGGGGGGAATACTATAATCGGGGAAGCTCAGGGATTATTACAGGGCATTTAATTCTTGAGATTAAGGGTATGTGCACACGATGCAGATTTAGTGCAGAACTGCTGCAGATTTTTCTGCAGCAGAAACGCTGCAGAACTGCACTGTGATTACAGTACAATGTAAATCAATGTGAAAAAAAAAAGCTGTGCACATGGTGCAGAAAAATCTGTGCAGAAACGCTGCAGATTTCAAAGAAGTGCATGACACTTCTTTTGTGCAGTTCTGCAGCGTTTCTGCACCCCTCCATAATAGAAATCTGCAGGTGCGTTTTTTATGCGTTTTGATGCGTTTTTTGTGCAGATTTGTGCACACAAAACGCATAAAAAACGCACCTGCAGATTCTGCCAGGAGATGCAGATTTAGTGCAGAACTGCAGCAGATTTTTCTGCACCAAATCTGCATCGTGTGCACACAGCCTAAGTGCCAGGTCCTGTTTGTTTATTTATTTTATTTTTTTAAAGTTTTATTTGCTTTAAAGACCATTGACTGTCTCGTCCTTGGTAAGCCCTGGAATTGAGTACCATATTTGTATACAGTCTATGAAGGTTATAAGCTATAGATTTATTAGACTGAAGTTATAATTTAAGCTAAGCGGTTGCCAGAACATTACCCAGCAGATTGGCATTAGTGCTAGTAAAATTCGTAAACTTTTCCTATCCCTAATGACTGTCCTTTTCATTTCCCAGCTATAGAGGAGCAGCAGATAAATATGGGATTGCAGGTACACAAATCTTTAAATTATATTCTGTAAATTATAGAGAAAAGTCTTTTTATTTACTGATGCTGTGTTTTTATTGAAAAACTATTTCAGGAATGGAGACCCTGCTTCATGGACCAATTCAGGCTCCAGGTCACAATTCAGATGTAAGTGAATTACTCTGTGCTACTATGTAAAGTTAGGGCTGTAAAATCGGCATTAGAAGACCTAGAAATTGGCCTTTTACACAGAATTGAAAAGGCATTGCATCATATTTAATGGTTATTCCTACAATGGCTGTATTCCCCTGCATCTATCTGCATCCAGCTTCAGAACTTAATGGTCTGTCCTATTATCCTATTAACGGTACAGTAGCACCCTGCTTCCTCTCAGTACTGTAGGTCTCTCTCCCTTGTGCTTTCTGACTGAGATAGATGGGAAATTTTTATTTGTATGGTTGATGTAGCTATTGATGTGGCTGGAGGATGTCGGTTCATAGGTGCACCTGTTTTTCATGAATTAGGTGAGGACAGTAGGATTTTCAGTACAGCAGAGCTGTGCTACAATCCAATGTTAAGCCAGGGTTCTTAGTCTGCATCGGAGTCTGTATAATTCAACCAAAATTATAATATCTCATAAATGACTTCTTTTTTTTTTTTTTTTTGAGGAAATTAGATCACCTTAGTGCTTGACCCAGCTCATTATTTGTCCACCCTTTGCTGTATATTAAAATACTAGATTGTGGCCCGATTCTAACGCATCGGGTATTCTAGAATATGCATGTCCCCGTAGTATATGGACAATGATGATTCCAGAATTCGTGGCAGACTGTGCCCGTCGCTGATTGGTCGAGGCAACCTTTATGACATCATCGTCGCCATGGCAACCATTATGACATCTACGTCGATACTGTGCCCGTCGCTGAATCAGAAACGTGGGATTTCTACGTCCTTTATGACATCATCGTCGCTGTGCCCGTTGCTGATTGGTCGAGGCCTGGCGGCCTCGACAATCAGAGACGCGGGATTTCCAAGACAGACAGACAGACAAACCCTTAGACAATTATATATATATATAGATATATATAGATTGGATTTAGCACATATGAATTAAGGTGTCATGATGAACTGATATACCCACGTGCTCACTTTCCTTAGTATCTCCATGCTCCGTCCACATCTTGAATCTCCACTAAACTGCACTGAGCTCAGACCATTGGAGAAGCAGTTAGGTGGGAGTATACAACATGGCCACTGACATCTGCATAAGTGTCAACTGGACCCACTGTTAGCAGACAGCAATATATATTGTTTTTTTGTTATTTTTAAGTTCGCCATTTGGTTCCAGAAATATAGGCCTTTTTTACTTGGTGCTAACTCTTTCTAGTCTTAATCAATGAGTGGCTCACAGGATCCTCTGGGGCGTGTCTTTAGGTGACTCTGTATTATTGCCCTGTAAGCCACGCCCATTTTGTAAAGACCATAAAAATTGGCGCTAAACCAATGAACCCATATCTCTGGAACCATATGGCAGATTTTAAAACAAAAATAGAATACTCAAACATGTTTTACAGCTAGCATAAAAGAGGAGCTGTAACAGGTCCAATTTAAAGCTTGCAAATTTGAACAGCTGGTATGGACGGTCTCTAACATGTTTGTTTTTTATGTATTTAAATTTGACAGCATTTATTCTTATTCTAATCTATGATTTTTATTCTTTCACAGTGGAATTATGCTAAAGACAGGACGATATTCTTCTCTTCAGACAATGATATGGATATGACTGCAAGCAACACTGTAACCATTCACGGACTGACTGATGAAGGAACTAAGAAGATAGATACCAAACAGTTTCTGGCCAGCTTACAGTCCCAAAACAGCAAAGAAGTAGTCAAAAACCAAAACTTTTCATTGTCCACTGGTGGTGAAAAACATTTTGATGCTAAAAGAGATTCTTCCATGGAGAACAAAATAAAGTTTAGTGACTTCTTAGCAAGTTTGGAAGGGGAGAAATCGAAAGCCACTGGGACATATGATGACAACCAGACAGTGCTGTTCACCTGTGACCAGCAAGACATGGAAATGACTCGGTCGCATACTGTTTCCATTGACAACAAAGTTTTGAGCGAAATAGCAAAAAGACAGAACACAAATATTCTTACTGAGCAATTTTCCAAATTTAATAAGAAAAATGGAAACCATCTGCAGAACAATACTCCTATGTCTGAATATGAACAGAATGATATGGATATCACCAGGTCGCATACGACAGCGATTGAAAGCAAAATATTGGAAGGGGTGAAGGCTACAAACGCTACTTCGGAGTTCCAGAATACAAAAAGAAAATCCGTTCTAGACCTAACTGCTAATGCTGTGACATCTGGGACATGCTTGCAAGGTGAAGACAAGGACTTCACAAAGTCCAACTCTGGTTTCATTGAGGATGCCAGGAGGGCACCTTCTATGGCCTTGCAAAATAATACACTTTTATTCCAACATGATCAGGGTGACATGGACATGACCTGTTCACATACAATGACTATTAAAAATATACTTTTACATGGTAATGCACAAATTAGGAGATCTGTTCCAAATGTACAAACCACATTAAGGTGCTCTGCCGCTGATAAAACCGTTTTTGAAGACGACATGGAGCTTACAAAGAGTCATACTATGATTATCAATGAGCTAAATCAACTCGCATTACATAATCGATCCATTAATTTACAGAACATGACTCCTGCTGCTTCCTCGGATAACTTGGCTACAGAATTAAAAATGTGTCGCAAGGTGGACACAGACCATAAGGTGTTAAAGCAACAGCTTCATAGCGAGGAAGGCGAGATGGAAATGACAAACGCCAATGCTGGTCTACTTCTCGCTGATGGAAAATCGCAGCCTGGGAACAAAGGAAATCCAGTGTTTGAAGCCTTACAGGAACATACTGTGTGCCTATGTGACCAAGACGACATGGATATGACAAGAGCACATACGGTAGCTATAGAAAATAAGGTGATTTCTGAGCTCGGTAATAGGGTGTCAAAAAGTAATGCAATGTTGAGCACCTCCTTAGTAAATAAGAGTCAGCTTAGGGACATGAAATACACTTCTAAGCCTCATTCAGTCATTGATTTAAATGAAAAGCACTATACCAATCAGACCTTATGTAATCAAGATATGGACATTACCATGTCAAATACGTTTATTCTTGACGGTCAAAAGCCTGGAAGTGATGTGCCGCTTCCCGGCCCAAAGTATAAAATTCTCTCTTCTGTAAGTAACCAATCAGAATCCAGAGATGGCAACATATTTAACACGCAAAGTACAAACCAGCTGGAGAATACTCCTGTGTCTGGTGATTTGCAGGATAAGACTTTATTTTTCTATGACCAGAAGGATATGGATATCACCAGGTCACATACGACGGCAATCGAAAGCAAAATATTGGAAGGCATAAAGACAAAAAATGTTACTACGGAGTTTAAGAATACGAAGAGAAAATCTGTTCTTGACTTCACTACCAACGCTGATGATATGGCAAGTGTCATTGGATCTGGGAAAAGCTTTCAAGGTGAAGATATGGACATTACAAGATCCAACACTGTTTTTATTGACCACATATCAGATAAACCACATAAAGATGCTCACGTTTCAGACATTCTTTCGAGGAGGAAAAGCGTTTTTCATCCAAAGGCTTTAGTTCCGAGTGATGAAATGCTTCCAGCTTGCGATATGAAGCAGACCAATGCCATTGCTTATCTTGTAAATAAGGCTTCCATTGATAAAACTATATGTAATGATGGCGATATGGAAATGACAAGATCTCATACTGTGGCAATTGAAGGCAAAATATTGGAAGGCGTGAAGGCTAAAAATGTTACTGCGGAGTTTCTAAATAGGAAGAGCGAATCTGTTCTTGACTTAACGACTAATGCTGGTGATCTGGCAGATGACCTTACATGTAGGATATTCTTTCAGGATAACGACATGGACATTACGAAGTCTAACACTGTGTGTATCGATGAAATACTACATAATAAAAGTGCTGACGTTTCAAAGAGGAAAAGCGTTTATCTTCCAAAGTCGTTAGTTCCTGATGATGAACCAATACCTCAAGTTTGCAATATTATGGAGACCAATTCGAATGCTGATCGTACCGTAAGACTGGAAAACAAAATCCCAATTGATAAAACTGTTGGCAATCACGGTGATATAGAAATGACGACAGGATCTCATACGGTGGCAATCGAAACCAAACTATTGGATGGTGTAAAAGCTAAAAATGTTACTGCAGAAATGGATGCTACGAAAAAGTCTGTTCTTGCCCAAACCACGAATACCCCTGATCTGGTTGGTGACTTTGCATCTGGGATATCCTTTCATGGTGGAGACATGGACATTACAAAGTCTAACACTGTGTTTATCGATCAGATATCAGAAAAGCTACAGAATAAAGGCGTTCATGTTTCAGACTGTCTCTCAAAAAGGAAAAGCCTTTCTTGTGCAAAGTCATTAGTCTCCAGTGATGATACGATACGTCTAGTTTGCAATATGGAAGAGACCAATGCAAATGTTGATGTTACTGAGAATCTACTAAGGAAGTCTTCTGTCGATAAAACTGTATGTAACGAAGGTGATATGGAAATTACAAGATGTAATACGGTGGCAATCGAAAGCAAAATATTGGATTGTCTAAAGGCTAAAAATGTTACTGCAGGATTCGCAAATACAAAGAGAAAATCTGTTCTTCAGGCTGATGACTTTACATCCAGGATATCTTTTCAGTGTGACGACATGGACATTACAAAGTCCGACACTGCCTTTATCAATCAAATCTCAGATGAGCTATATAATAAAGGTGTTAACATTTCAGACGTTTCTAAGAGGAATAACGTTTCTTCTCGTCCAAAGACTTTAGCTCCCAGTGCTGAAAGGAAACTTCCAGTTTGCTATATGGATGAAACCTATGTAAATACTCAACATTCTGAAGGACTAGTAAAGTGTCCTGTTGATAAAACTATATGTAATGAAGATGAAATGGAAATGACAAGATCTCATACACTGGCAATTGAAAGCAATATGTTGGATGGTGGAAATACTAAAAATGTTACTGCACAACTTCTGGTTGCTACTAAAAAATCTGTTCTTGACCCAACGACTAATGCCATTGATCTGGTAGGTGACCTTACATCTGGGATATCCTTTCATGGTGGAGACATGGACATTACAAAGTCTAACACTGTGTTTATTGATCAGATATCAGAAACGCTACAGAATAAAGGCGTTCATGTTTCAGACAGTCTTTCAAAAAGGAAAAGCCTTTCTTGTGCAAAGCCGTTAGTCTCCAGTGATGAAACGATACATCTAGTTTGCAATATGGAAGAGACCAGTACAAATGTTGATGCTACTGTGCATCTAGTAAGGAAGTATTCTGTCGATAAAACTGTATGCAACGAAGGTGATATGGAAATTACAAGATGTCATACGGTGGCAATCGAAAGCAAAATATTTGACAGCGAGAAGCCTAAAAATGTTACTACAGGATTTCAGAATACGAGGAATATATCTGTTCTTGATCTAATAGGCAATGCCAGTGATGAGGCAGACGATCTTACATCTGGGATATGCTTTCAAGGTGAAGACATGGACATTACCAAGTCAAACACTGTGTTTATTGATGAAATATCAGATCTACATAATAAAAATGCTTCAGTTTCACAAAGTCTTTCGAATCGGAAAAGTGTTTCTTCTCGTCCAAGGTCTTTAGTTCCCGATGATGGCACAATACTTCAACTTTGCAATGTGGAGGAGACCCATGCAAATATTCATATTCCTGAGGGGATGGAAAATAAGGCTTCTGTCAATAAAACTTTATGTAATGAAGGTGATATGGAAATGACAAGATCTTATACAATGGCTATTGAAAACAAATCATTTGAGGCAGCATATATCTCCTGTCCTTCGAAGACCCGTTCTCAAGAATCGCTAGCCATGGCTTCTTGTGGCCAAGTCAGTACATGTGGTGATATTACTACATCTAGACCTAAAGCTGCATCAAATGCAGAAAGTGTACCTCTTTCAGTTTCTGAATCCAAATCCTATAATTTAATTGTGCCTATAGAAACAAATGATGCATCAATGAATATCTCAGTAAGTGAGTTATCAAAGTTGCAAGAAAACAATGTTTTGGTAGAAAGGAATAAGATCTTGCCTCTCAACTGTGATAGAATGCTTCCAAGTGAACCGGATATGGATATCATTGAAGCCTACTCTACTACTGTAGAAGTCAACTTCTTAGACCACAATCGCCATATTCCCAGCTCTAACGTAGGCATAATTAAAGATGATGGTGGAAAAGCTTGTCACGAATTAATGGAATTGGAGTCAACAGAAAGGCTAGAGAATTGTCATAGGAAAAGTTACACCAGATCACTTTCATTGCCTGTAAGATCAGGAATCTTCTCCGAGGGTTTGGGTAATGGTGAGCTCCCGCAAGTACACACAAGTCCAGTTGAAGATGTCTCTTTGTTGAAGCCTGGTCCATATAATACTGAATTAGATTTGATATTGGAGAAGTCTAATAATACTGTGGGTTTTATTGACCATCAAAATAGGCCTATTTCCTTTCGAAATAGCATCTCGGCTAATGTGGATTCCAAACTAACTCCCAATTCAGTCATTGGTGTAGATTGCAAGATAGAAAGTTTAGAGGAAAATTGTATTTCCGACTATAAATCAGTTTCTGACGAAGTCCAAAGCCAATTGCTAAGGGCTAAAATTGAGAGTATAAATGCAAGCATTGGACTCCAACCTGTTAGCAACCCCTTAATATGTGAATCCAACCTGATAACTTCGGAATTTAAAGACTGTTCGACTGAACAACCGAAAGCTTGTGTCCCTCAAGTAGAAACTTCTCAGAAAGATTCAGAAGTTGCACAAGACATTCAGTTGAAAAAAGCCAAGTCAAAAGGGAAAAGGGTGTCTTTCTGTTTTCCAGAAATGGACATTGTGGTTAAAGATGAAATGTTGGAAGATGTCATTAAACCTGCGTCACAACAAGAAAAATGTAATGATGTAGAGCACCAGGACAGGACTGCCCTTGCTACTGAAGAAATCAATAACTTCAGATTAATCAACCAAGCTTTAGACCCTGAAAACTTAGAGGCTATAACTCTTCACCAAGAACGTGATACATCAAATATAAATGATCTTACTAAAGGCATCTCCTCTGAACTTGAAGTGTTAGGGAATCCAGCTGAATTACCAGAAGAGAGTAGAAATCAGCGCAGAAGTGTCACCAATGTCCTCTTATCGATAAAGAGTTTAACACAGAAGCCGATATTTTCACCCCATCATACTGCGCCTGTCTCAAGCCTTATCGATCAACTGCCAGCAACATCTCAAATTTTATGTCCTTCACGTTCAGTTACAGAACAAGTCTTGGTAAGTTCCGAGATGGCAAACAAAGAAACCATTCAAGCAAAGGAACCTACTGAGAGAACTAAAACAATATCGATGGAATACTTACCAAGCAGGCGATCACTCAAAATGTTTCAGCCCAAATTGCCCAATAAAAGGGCATCAAGCACCAGTAACTTTGACCTGGTTCTGTCTTCTGTTTCTGAAGCTCAACCCAAAAATAATGAAAGTTCTAAAGTACTTCTCAAGGCTTTACACGATGTTGATTATGGGCAGTGTATAGATCAAGAGATGCTTCCTGATGATCAAGAGATCAATAGCATATTTGACTATGCGGTGCCTGAAGGGGATTGGGATGAGTTATGCAAGAAAGAAGCTCTTCAGCAGAATGTGAACATATCGACTTCTCAACCCAAAGACTCTATGAATGGTCAGAAGAGAGGCCGTAATACCGATCCTGACTCTGAGAGTCAAAGAGAAAAGAGAGGCAGGCTGGATGAAGATGGACAGGTACGTGTCGTGGGTAGATGTATGATAAAAAAAAATATATATATATATATATATATATATATATATATATATATATCTCTATATACTGTGTGTATGTATATGTGTATATATATATATATATATATATATATATATATATTTTCTATATCTATACTATATAATTGTCTAATGGTCACTTCCGTCTTTCTGTCCTGTCACGGATATTCATCGGTTGCGGCCTCTGTCTGTCAAGGAAATCCAAGTCGCTGATTGGTCGTGGCTGTTTTGCCGTGAGCAATCAGCGATGGGCACAGTCCGGAAGAAAATGGCCGCTCCTTACTCCCCGCAGTCACTGCTCGGCGCCCGCATACTCTCCTCCTGCCACTGCTAACACAGGGTTAATGCCGGCGGTAACGGACCGCGTTATGCCACGGGTAACGCACTCCGTTACCGCCGCTATTAACTCTGTGTGTCCCCAACTTCTTACTATTGATGCTGCCTATGCGGCATCAATGGTAAAAAAAAAAAAAATGTAATGTTAAAAATAATTAAAAAAAAAAAAAACCTGCTATACTCACCCTCCGTAGTCCGCCGAGCCGCTCGCGCCTGCCGCCATCTTCCGTTCCCAGCGATGCATTGCGAAATTACCCAGAAGACTTAGCTGTCTTGCGAGACCGAAGTCTTCTGGGTAATTTCGCAATGCATCCTGGGAACCGAAGATGGTGGCAGCCGCGCCCATCGCCACAGCGCCGTTTGATCCCAGGGGGTGAGTATGTAACTATTTTTTATTTTAATTTTTTTATTTATTTATTTTTTTTAACAGGGATATGTGCCCACACAGCTAAATACTGCGTGGGCTACATGGCTGCTATATACAACGTGGGCAGTACTATATACTACATGGCTGCTATATACTATGTGGGCAGTACTATATACTACATGGCTGCTATATACTACATGGCTGCTATATACTACGTGGGCAGTACTATATACTACATGGCTGCTATATACTACGTGGCCTGTGCTATATAGTATGTGGCTGCTCTATACATACATATTCTAGAATACCTGATGCGTTAGAATTGGGCCACCATCTAGTATATAATATATATACACTATGTTCCAAATTATTATGCAGATGACATTTTTCTCAGATTTTCCTAAATGGTAGGTGCAAATGACAGTCAGTCTAATAAGTACTCACCCGTTAGAGCAGGGGTCCCCAACTCCAGTCCTCAAGGCCCACCAACAGGTCATGTTTTCAGGATTTCCTTTGCATTGCACAGGTGATGCAATTATTACCTGGGCAAGACTAAGGAAATCCTGAAAACATGACATGTTGGTGGGCCTTGAGGACTGGAGTTGGGGACCCCTGCGTTAGAGTATACATCGAATTTTATTGAAGAAACCTCCCAATGATAACAGTATAATCTCCAAAATGAATAAAAACTCAAAATGCACTGTTCCAAATTATTAGGCACAGTAGAATTTCTAACCATTTGATATGTTTTAAAGAACTGAAAATGCTCATTTGTGGAATTTGCAGCATTAGGAGGTCACAAAACCTCCTAACAGGCCAAGTTACATTACATAGGACCCCTTCTTTGATATCACCTTCACATTTCTTGCATTCTTGAGTTTTTGGAGAGTTTCTGCTTGTATTTCTTTGCATGAAGTCAGAATAGCCTCCCAGAGCTGCTGTTTTGATGTGAACTGCCTCCCACCCTCATAGATCTTGTGCTGGATGATACTCCAAAGGTTCTCTGTACGGTTGAGGTCAGGGGAAGATGGTGGCAACACCATGAGTTTATCTCCTTTTATGCCCAAAGCAGCCAATGACTCAGAGGTATCCTTTGCATCATGAGATGGTACATTGTCATGCATGAAGATGATTTTGCTCCTGAGGGTATTTTTCTGCTTTTAGACCATCGAAGAAAGTTGTCAGTCAGAAACGCTATTTACTTTACAGAGGTCATTTTCACATCTTCAGGAACCTTAAAGGGACACTGTCACCTGAATTTGGAGGGAACAATCTTCAGCCATGGAGGCGGGGTTTTGGGGTTTTTGATTCACCCTTTCCTTACCGGCTGGCTGCATGCTGACTGCAATATTGGATTGAAGTTCATTCTCTGTCCTTCATAGTACACGCCTGGGCAAGGCAAGATTGCCTTGTGCAGGCATGTACTACGGAGGACAGAGAATGAACTTCAATCCAATATTGCAGTCAGCATGCAGCCAGCCGGTAAGGAAAGGGTGAATCAAAAACCCCAAAACCCCGCCTCCATGGCTGAAGATTGTTCCCTCCAAATTCAGGTGACAGTGTCCCTTTAAAGGGCCCCACCAGCTGTTTCTCCATGATTCCGGCCCAAAACATGATTTCTCCAACTCCTTGCTGACGTCGCAGCCTTCGTGCGACATGGTGGCCATCCACCAACCATCCACTACTCCATCCATCTGGACCATCCAGGGTTGCTCGACACTCATCAGTAAACAAGACCTGTTTGAAAATTAGTCTTCATGTATGTCTGGGCCCACTGCAACCGTTTCTGCTTGTGAACACTGTTTAGGGGTGGCCGAATAGTAGGTTTATGCACCACAGCAAGCCTTTGAAGCATCATACACCTCCAGAGGCACCAGCGGCTTCAAATAACTGTGTGCTGCTTTGTAATGGTATTTTGGCAGCTGCTCTCTTAATCAAATGAATTTGTCTGGCAGAAACCTTCCTCATTATGCCTTTATCTGCATGAAATCTGTCTGTGCTCTGTTTGTCACAAATCTCTTCACAGTATGATCACAAATCTCTTCACAGTATGATGATCACAAAGTTTTTGTGAAGTATCTAATTTTTTCATACCTTGTCCAAGGCATTGTACTATTTAACGCTTTTCAGCAGCAGAGAGATCATTTTTATTTCTCATATTGCTTGAAACCTTTGGCCTGCTTAATAATGTTGAACATCATTTTTAAGTAGCTTTCCTTTAATTAGAATCACCTGGAAAACTAATTATCACATGTGTTTAAGATTGATTTCAGTTATCTATTGAGCCCTGAGACACAATACCATCCATGAGTTTATTTGAAAAACAATTAAATCTTTATGATATATATGTATGTATGTATGTGTGTGTGTGTGTGTATGTATATGTGTGTGTATGTATATATATTATTTTAGATGGTATTATACATGTCTTATATTCTAGGTTCTTCAAAGTAGCCATCTTTTGCTTTGATGACTGCTTTGCACACTCTTGGCATTCTCTTGATGAGCTTCAAGAGGTAGTCACCGGGAATGGTCTTCCAACAATCTTGAAGGAGTTCCCAGAGATGCTTAGCACTTGTTGGCCCTTTTGCCTTCACTCTGCGGTCCAGCTCACCTCAAACCATCTCGATTGGGTTCAGGTCTGGTGACTGTGGAGGCCAGGTCATCTGGCGTAGCACAGACTCTGTGGGCTGTGCTATAGACTCCGTGGGCTGTGCCATTTACTACGTGGCTGTGCTGTATACTACGTGGCCGGCCGCAAACAATCAGCGACAGGCGCAGTCCGAATTGGTGCGGGATTTGAACCACGCTTCGCTAATTGGTCGTGGCCGGCCGAATCCTGTGTATTCAATGTATTATTCTAAAATCTTCATAAATAAACTACATATATATTCTAGAATACCCGATGCGTTAGAATTGGGCTACCATCTAAAATATATAAATAAATATATACATACATATACACATACATATACACATAC